>NC_134483.1:490702017-491002017 GCF_040206685.1 Ascaphus truei | reverse complement strand
GTGGGTTAAGGCAGGGGGGCTCAACTCCAGTCCTCAGCCCCCCTCGCCCCCACGGGTCAGGGTTTCAGGATATCCCTGCTTCAGCACAGGTGTCTCAAGCTGATTGAGCCACCAGTGCTGAAGCAGGGACTGATTGAGCCACCTGTGCTGAAGTTGGGATATCCTGAAAACCTGCCCTGTTGGGGGGGCTGAGGACTGGAGTCAAGCACCGCTTGGTTAAAGTCGTGTGTTTATTCCAGGCGTCTTTTAGGGCCATTCCAGCACAATGAATCAGCTAAAGCAGCTTGTTTAGTTAAAGAGGCAACCAAATTAATAGAATGTATGTAGGTACGGTATATCTTTATTTATATACCACAATCCATGTACATAGCGCTTCATAGCAATAATACACGTGACATAATATTATAACACGGAGTGGGGATAATTGCTTCAGACATGAAAGTAAAAATAGGAAAAGGAACCCCTGCCCTGAAAAGCTTATAATCTAAGTAGTACAGCTCAACCCCATTATAACGCGAATCCGCTTATAGCGCGATGCAAGCGTGGCTCCCAATTGTCGTATTTATGAATACTTTACAACACGATTATTGGTATCTTAAATACTTTATTGTGCACTGCATACAATTGGACATTATTTCTAATGCGATCCGCTTATAGCGCGATGTAATTCTTTGGACCCCAAGCACAGCGTTATAAGGGGGTTGAGTTGTAATTAGGGAGAATTTACAGAGACAGTAGGAGGAGAGAATGTGAGAAGGTTATTTCTTGAAGCAGAAATCTTACATCATTGCTGCAAAGACTATGGAGTTCATGTATAGTATCTATGTCCTAATATGTTACATTTGATGTCGATCCGATCATTAGCCGGAATGGTTTATATTTCCTTGGATCTGGCAGAGTTGTGTTAGCAATGTGACACATATCATTATAATATGAGCATCAATTACCTCCTCTCGTGTTGGTGACACCTGAGAAAGGATATGATTACAATTTATAAATATAACAAGGATCAACAGAAGGAACTTGCAAGAGGATGTTTCGACTAAGTGACTGTACAACTAACACAAAGTTCATCCATTAATATTACAGGGAAGGGGATTTCCCCAGCAAAAAGGCAGAGTCTTCTTTATAGTAAGAAAAGGCTTTGCGGCGACAATCCAATTCGGTGATTTTCTTAGCAATTTTCATTAGGATTGAAGCAGAGTGTCTCCAGAGCTGAACTCCATTCATTACACCTCTGGGAACCCCCTGCTTCTGGAGATACTTACCTCCATAGTAGGTGGCGGTAGCCGCTCTGCTCAGCTAGCAGGGATCACGTAATGGCCGTTTTTCAATGCTCCTAGGAAGTCGTAACGTCATCAGGTTTGGCTTCCTATTGGCCCGCATGACGCGGAAACTTTAATAAAAAGAGAGATCCCGGCACCCCCTGCGGAGGTAAGTATCTCCAGGGGGTCCTGCTGAAATTAATGGGGTTCAGCTCCGGAGACCACCTGCTTCAATTCTATGATTAAAAAAATACCCACCCAAAAAATTACTGGCTTGGATTGCTCCTTTAACTATGTGCGAAGTTAGGTATAATAATAGTAATAATATTTTTTTCTTATATAGCATCCTAGAATTTCTAGGAGCACAGTCTGTCCCCTGTCTAAAAAAAGGGTTGAACTCGATAGGCACGTCATTTATCAGCCTAAACCACTATGTTACTATTAACATACCAAATTGAAAGATTTATGTGAAACAACTGCAAGTGCAAATTACCTTGAAACATTACTGCGTAAAAATGTCCCTTTAGGGATTATTTTTATGTTAAAATTGTTTTGATTTTACCTCTCCATTTTGATCACACATAATATAATGAAGTTTTCAGTTTTTAATAAAGTTGGCTTCTGTTACACATTGTAAAACGCCCTATTACTGTATATATTATACATTTACATCATTACCATCACTGTGTTATTGGAACTGCTGAAGCATTCTCTGATCAGCTTCAGACACGTCCCAAATAAAGCACTGCAGATATTCTTTGGTACATTATGCAACTTGAAGGACAGCGTTTGACGTGCAGGCAGAGCCAGGTTCCACTGTGTAAACTGGTAGCACAGATACAGCACGCCTTATTGTTTTCTGCACTGGAGCAAGCCGCGAGACTGAGACTGACTAGGAGGCAGAGGATTATCGCCAATGGGAGGGGGGAGAGGGGGGTGGGGGGGAGAGGAAGGGTAGTGTGGACCGAACACAGCTACATCGCGGCAGAACTCTCTCCGGAATTATGGCTTTAAAAAAGTTCAGACGCGGCTCCGGAGACAGTAAGTCTCGTTACATCTGTACAGTATGTGACATGACTTACCCGTGCCTCAAGCTGGACCTCTCTCCCATTTCCAATAAACACACCATACTGTACAACTTCTTGGGAGAAATTAAAGACCAAAGCTTTATTTATTACAACAGATAAATACAGTATCTCATATTTATCCCCAACTAGGGACCCAGTCAAATTGCTCCACACACATCTACCGGAGCTTGAGGGATACCCTCAGCTTGTGCTCATCTAGCCATTTAGTACCTTAGTCTGAATGCCCAGAGCTCCCATCCGAAAGGTCACCACTATTCCGGCCGCAAAAGGTTGGAATGGTACCGCTTTCCCCAACTAAAATACTTCCGAGGTCTGAGTCCTCCCTCAAGGAGCCAATACTGACTGAAACCCCCTCCCAGAGTAACATTACTCTCGCCACCAGCAAGGTCATTTAACAGGCCTTAAACTGGTCTTGTGTGCCACCACTAGCTTCACTGATTTTTCCAGGGTGGCTTGCCCCACTAAAATCAGGATATTGTGTCTAACAAATGGACTTCATCCTCCCTAAACAAGCCTTTCATCCCTCCTTAAAGTTCCTCATGCCTTACTGCAATTCCCATTAAATTCAACACAAATGCCTCCATAGCCTTATTTATATTTTTCCTAGATCTGTCTACTGCTGTGTTATTTCTGGCCCCATGACAGTACAAGCTAGGAGACACCTCCGACCTGATTAGCATCACCTGTCTAAATATTGTTACTAGCTGCCCTATGTCCCACTGCATGCTCCTCATTAACACTAACAATTGTACTGATGCCAAATTGTTCCCTCCCACATGCAGCACAATTATGTCTGGAGGGGCCCTACCCCTTTCCATACGCAATAACTCAGGCAGTAGTGGGTCCCAATACATCCTCCTACTGCCAACCCATGACAACCTGGCCAAGTCGTCCCTTATTCCCAATTGACTTCCCCCTGGTATACGCTCAGCTTGCTTTGCTGCCCCAGTAAACACAAGAATTCCCACACAGCCAGACTTCCAGAGGGGCTTGACCTAAACAAAAACAAATCAAATTAACCACTGAATGCTTTTAACATTTTGTACAGGTTCTAACATAATCCTTAAAATACACCTCCTGGGTGAACCCATTTTCCTGCCTGGTCCATTTTAGATCTCCTGACTCTAAACCTCACAGCCCATGCCTCCCAGTCTACATCCTCTCTTTGCAACCACCCCCTTCCCCTGGCCTTTCTTTGAATTGCTCACTAACTCACTAAAATGCCTGCCCTGAAGAAGGCTAGGCAAAAAAGCTACACCAAAAAGCTGTTTTTATAATAATAAAAGATCTTCCACACTTCCACCAACCCCAGCCAGCACCCCAGCAGGTGAAAGCATTCCAGGTGCATGGCAGTAGACTGAATGCCGATTCTATGTTAGCCGTTGCACTCAACACCCTTGGTCCTGCCTCCTTTACCAGATCACTGACCCTGTCAAAAGATGCATACTGCACGCTACAAAGTTCTTTGTCAATCCCATCATTCACCTACAACTCCTCGGGAAATAACAGGTGATGTATTAGTCAGAATGAACCTGGCTCCTTCTTTGGGACCAATCCCAGTGGAGAAACTCTCAAGCCCAGTAATGAGTGAGAGGAAAACGGTCCTGCCATTCTACCCACTCCCTCCTCCTTTTCTATTTTAGCTTGTTCTACCCCCATGTGCATCTCAAGCTATTTCAAATTCCTTCTACATAGGGATCCTCCCACCTCCCTAAATTCAAAAACCACTTCTAAAACCTGTCTCTGACAGTTCTGCAGCCTCCCTATTTGGGTAGTTGCAGAGCCACGGTGCTATCTTATCGAACTTCACTGGTGTCCTCGCACTTTGCCCCAGCCTCTCCACTTGCTCCTTCCTTAAATACACCCTTGGCCATTTATAAAGCACACCGGCATGGTGTTGGCTACCCCTGCAGCTTTTGCACTCGTACTGAAAATGACATCCCATACCCCACTGACACTGACCCTCATTATACTGCCAGCAAGAACCCCCTTCTTATTCCCGGCCTACTGCCCAGCTTGCTATGAGCTACCGGCCAAAGGAAGAAATAAGTTTGTTTTATGTGGCATCATTTTGGACTTCCATAGTTCCATATCTTTCACGTCCCACCACAATTGTTTCCTAATTGCCTTTTTCTGCCAGAAGTCTCTATCATTCCTTCACCACCCCGGATTCCCATAAAATTATAGGGCTCCCAAATCATACACACATACTTGAAGAGCACCGAGCAATGCTCCGGCTTCTCCCCTATCACGTTAGCTATAATTGCAAAGGCCTGCAGACAGTCCCCAAAAGATTTGGGAGTTTGACTCATTTCCATCTCTTCTTTCCTTCTTCTCTTTCTCATCCTTCTTTTTGACCGAATTTGTTGGCTCCTTATAGTCCGATAATAGTGTCAGTTGTTAGTATATCAACATAATAATCCTTCCATACCTGCTCTTTCACTGCCACCGATTGATGCAACCCCAGCAGGCTAGCAAAGCAAAGGTAACCATCCTTAATGTCCATCCTGCACTTGGCGTACTCACCATGCCCCCCCCCCCCCCACTGAACCCCTGTGACCAGGCAAGCACAAGAGCCAGCAGGCACTGGGAACCACTCCGCTGCGCTTCCTGCTGCAGTTCCCTCATCCACGAGACTCCACCGCCGACCATCTCCGTTGAGGCCCTCAGACCATGTCTTTCTTCATCCACGCCACACAGCCACCTCTTGGGATCAGGAAACAAGGAATCATGAACCATGAAAATCTTACTTTGCTCCAGTAGATCCTAGAAGAAAAAGGAAGCTAGGATCCCTCCCCCTTGCCCTAAGTATCCCTTACTTCTCCTTATAGCATGACATCACAGCTCCTTAGAGGAGGAGCCCTTCGGCCTTAGTCATGCCGCCCCTTCCTTACAAGTCTAGAGCTTTCTATAAACTGACTGAAGCGGATCTGGATCTGTGGATGACATGCAGATACTGTACACTTATAGGATCTCTATCTTAGCAATACCTAGTACAGAGGAGGATTTGTCTTACTTTCTTATCCACCATAACCTAATTGTCTATCTAACCAGATTCACTCACAATGCAGAATCAGTAATCAGACTTAAACTGTCCGAAAGGATGAACAGCTGTCATTTTGTGGGTGCAGTGTTTCTAAATACTCCACATCAACAAGCAATGCTATACAAGAAGTGTGAAACAGAGGGTGATGTAAAATGGGATAGGCAGCTGAAGGTGACATTACTGGTAATGGCAAGCTCAGTTGCATGTCACTACCCAGGATCCTTATATGCAGTTTGACTACTGTACAACGTGACAATGGGGTGAATGAATTAGGTTTTCGGGACCTGTGGTAGACTATTTCCTGGGATTTCTCAGCTACCTTTCATTAGGTAAGTCTACCACTGATCCTGATTGGAGCAGAAACATTGTACTCTCTGATGTTTCATTCATTGATTGCTGAACGATTTGTGAGTAGAGCTCTACTAAGTTTTATTCATACCATTTGTCTACGGGTGTCTACCTTTTAATTGTGTTGGCCACACTCTTTAGTTTCCTTACCCCATGGTTACTTGAAGTTTCTACAGTTATTAAATTTTTTTGGTGACATCTTTGCTAGAGAATATGTTGGCAACAGAAAATTATTTAAAACAAAAGTAGCATTTGTGGCATTTACCTCCAACAAAAATGGTCCCAGATGTCGTGGGGAGAAAAATGCAAAATATGTAAGTGGGTCTGTTTTTTACTTTAGCAAGGTGATTTCAGTCCACTGAATCTGTTTGACTCAATAAATAATGTGAAATCAATGCCAAGGGGAATGCACAGATATTTAACTATTCATGCTGAAGGAAAAAGGAATATATGTATCCAATAAATCTGCATATTATTTTCCACAAGTCTCTTGTAAATTGTGTAAGCCAGGAACAAATCCAACACTACAGTAAAAGTATGGGTTCAAAGCAAAAAGTGAAGACTTTTTTGGTACACTGGCAAGTAAAAAATAAATAAAAACATTAGGTATATATTATCCTTAAAATTCTGCATTGTCCTTCCTAATAAATGAAAATGTTAGTCCAGTTTATTCATCTATTTCAGTGATTTCCAACCTTTTTTGTTTTGAGGAACCCTTGAAGTATTTCGAAAAATCTCGGGGAACCCCTATCTGGCTGACACATATTAGGTTCGACAGGGGTCAGTCACAACATTTCACACCGCACGAGCCACCTCTATTTCCCACCCTTTACCCATGTATTTCTGTCCCATCCATCTCACCAACTCTCCCCCCTCCCGCCTCGCATGTATTTATCCCTTGCGTCTCACTCTTACTTCCTCTTTTCCTCACTCACTCCCTCCTGCACCCCTCTCTTCTCTCACTTGCCCCTACCTTCCGTCAATTACCCCACTCTCTCTCAATCCACCCTACAAAATACATACCAAAAAACCCCACCCCCATGGGAGGGGGGGTCTGTGGTCAATAGGAGGAACCCTGAGACTGATTCAAGGAGCTCTAGGGTTCCACGGAACCCTGGTTGGGAATCACTGATCTATTCCCTTGATTTAGCTAGTAGTGTCGCTGTGAAAGCAAAATATACCAAATAAATCTCTGCCCTTAGACAAGCCTATTTTTTGGTTGTGGTAACGTAAAGTAACTTCCTAAAGGTCGCAAAGAAATCATTGTGGTTTGGCTCTTAATTCTTAATTGTGTATTCTCCAAAGCAGCTATCTATGGATTTTCAGGCAAAAATGGTCCAAAAGGCCACTTCAGACTATACAGAATTTACCCCTATGTTGTAGCCAACATGTTTATTATGCTTGATATTACAGTACGTATTCCAAAGGAAATGTAGTGCTTAAAAATAAGCTCTATATACACTGTTCCAAAAAAACAGAGCATTGCGTCTAAGTACACTTTTCTCTACGCTCATACATACACCCCATAGCAATCAGCTTTATTACCTTCTCAACATCTCAACACATTTGCTTGGTATTTCTAGTACATCTATTTAGCCCGTTTGGCTATAGGTAGGCGACCATGCGTTAAATTGGGCATATGAGCCACTGACAGCAAAAAATTATAATGAAATAAGTAAACATTTTAGGGCAATAAAAATTAGTGGAAACAAGTGGCAAAAGGTCAGAAAAAAAAATCCTTATGTGTGCCATTAATTAGACGTTGCCAAATTAGTTGATTAGTTGATAGCATTAGTCTTATTTTTAAAGCAATAGTCCCCCCCCCCCATCAAATTGAAGCCATAACATACCGTGATGTTGTACAAATCTATTTCTACAGTACATTACACATTTTTCAATATCGTCATTTTTTGTTCAGTTCTCAACTGTTTATTATTTTGCTGGCGCCGGCGGTTTTCCTGGCAGCCTCTGAGTTTGAATGGCAGTGGTCATTTTAACATCCCAGGACGGCACATTTTCAGCAATTGATTTCTCCAGAATTTAACAGAATTTAAAAAGGTGTGATTGCTAAAAAAAACAGCAGCACAGGGACTTCATGATGGTAAAATGAAAGGAAACATGTATTTTTATGGTTAGTAGAGCAGATTGCTACTTTAAGTTGTCATCTTGACTTACATTCTTAGAAAGAAGTCAATGACAGAACATGCATGGGAATAAAGTGCTTTCTCATCCAATGAAGGCATCAGTCATGGTGGACACTTGTACATGTAGGCAAATGAATTCTGCCTTAATCCATAGAGTATTCAAAATTGAAGTCATACTTCAAATAAGAATGTTTCTCATCTAGCATCCCTTGAAGTATTAAATTCATATGAAATATAACTAAATGCATACATGATATTCAAGTCACACATCAAAGGACCAATTTATATTCTGTTTTCATTTTTAATAGATACTTGTATACATATTAACTAGTTAACTACTATTTATACTTTTTACATTTTCGATGCAATTTAATGTTTCCAGATATTGCTGGCATGTGTGTATATTCTGCATGACCTCTAGACCTGTAGGTCCTCGTATAACTCGCCCCCCCTCTGAGTTTCTCTAGCCCAATACAGACACATTAAATTGTGTACAACTGGCTTTTTATTAACAAACAACCACTGAACTGTAGAATTGGTCAGAGGAGCGCCCTATCACACAATGAGCCCAATAAAATCTCCGTAACCCCCGCCTTTTGGGAGGACACCCCAGACCCAGCACTTCTGGCCCAGACTTGAGACCTCATTGCCCAATGAACCGTAATTGGGATAAGCAGCCATTAATCCCATGGGCTCCCCAACCGGTCAAACCACCTCCACAGCCAAGGCCATTTGTCATCAAACTTGCATAACAGCCCCCACCACCCTGCAGTCCTTTCTAGCACGTCCTGCAAATCTATGTGAACAATATCAAGGGCAACATCAGATAAATGGGTGCCATCCTCCTGATAGAAACTCCTTGGTACATTTTCAAATTCCTTGTGCCACCAGGCCAATCCATAGCAACTTCTCTCAAGATCCAACATCCCCCAATTCAGCTTTAGCATCTGTCCCTGGCCATTCTAAAGGGAAAGATTTTTTACCAGACCAAGACTACCAATTGAAATGCTATCGCAACTCGAGAGAAACTGTCTGAATTTACCTTTGCCAGAGGCAGAGAGACATAAAGGGGAGGGGCGAAGTTGGTGATGTCATTTGTTTTATAAATATATTTTTTAACGTGTCCCGGTTTTTACTTTTGTAAATCTGGTCACCCTACTTACACTGTAAAGGCCTGTTTTTACAAAAGAGTGCAACATGCATTTTATTAAATAGAAAGAAAAAGTCGTTTCAACATCACGATAAAAAAAGGGGATTTTTACTTTGTATATTTTATTCTGACCGTATCTGGGTACTTTGAAAACATTTTGCCTTATCAGAGTGAAATTGCGATTTGGGAGTGTAAGTAACACAAAAGAAAGTGCTGAGGCGCTATAAACCATAAAAATAAAAATACAACCAATATAAAAACTAAATAAACATGTAACAATACACTATGTATACAGGGCAGCCAGGAAAACTAGCAGAACAACACCAGAGAAAAAACAAAGAACATATACAGACCAGCGCCCCAAAAAGTCCAATAAGTCCCAAATAGATTCCAAACAAATGGAGGGGGAGATAATCCAAATGGTCCAATCACTGAAAGATCTCCAATCCAGGGGTCCGTGACATAGGGACAGAAAGAAAAGAAAATAATAGTGTAATAAGTAATATTAAAATTGAACAAACAACATAAAACACTTAACAAGAGACATACATTAAACAAACAAGCTGAAAGTAAAATAACTATTTATTAAAACAAACGGAGCCTGCTGCAGCGGGTCATCAAGGGGTTAAAACCCAAAACCCTACTTACAGCAGGACTGGAATAACATGCGTGTATGACCAAGTGAGGCAGACGCCGGCAGCAGTAAGGGTTCTTGCGGGCTCCCCGATGTGTGGTATATATCCCTCTAACTTTGGAGCACTCTCCAAGATGGACGCCGAGTAAGGGAAATCCACACACTCCTGCATACAAGCAAAACAGCCTCTCTCGCGATATCTCGATGACGCTGCTTCCTGCTTTACTTGACTGACACGTTCTCACAACCAGTGTTTCTCCAAGGCACAAAACAGGTACTGTTTTGTTTTGTTAGAGCTGAATTTTAAACTTATTGGAATTAGTTATCTCTATCCAATCAGTGATGAGTGACGTATATATAATGGGACTTCACCTTTACTGAACCCTCCCCTGAGGAAGTGACGTCAGTCACGAAACGCGTAGGGTCAGAGGTCACGGTGCCTTGGAGAAACACTGGTTGTGAGAACGTGTAAGTCAAGTGAAGCAGGAAGCAGCGTCATCGAGATATCGCGAGAGAGGCTGTTTTGCTTGTATGCAGGAGTGTGTGGATTTCCCTTACTCGGCGTCCATCTTGGAGAGTGCTCCGAAGTTAGAGGGATATATACCACACATCGGGGAGCCCGCGAGGACCCTTACTGCTGCCGGCATCTGCCTCACTTGGTCATACACGCATGTTATACCAGTCCTACAGTAAGTAGGGTTTTGGGTTTTAACCCCTTGATGACCCGCTGCAGCAGGCTCCATTTGTTTTAATAAATAGTTATTTTACTTTCAGCTTGTTTGTTTAATGTATGTCTCTTGTTAAGTGTTTTATGTTGTTTGTTCAATTTTAATATTACGTATTACACTATTATTTTCTTTTGTTTCTGTCCCTATGTCACGGACCCCTGGATTGGAGATCTTTCAGTGATTGGACCATTTGGATTCTCTCCCCCTCCATTTGTTTGGACTCTATTTGGGACTTATTAGACTTTTTGGGGCGCTGGTCTGTATATGTTCTTTGGGAGTGTAAGTCGTATAAGTCATTAAGAATTTAAGTGAAACACTTTTTTTAATGGTAAATATAATTCAGAGTATTTTTTCCCCCATATCTTTCTCGGTTCTGAGTTCTTGAATCAGCAAATTTAATTATTTAATTGATTCAAAGGTGATCTGTTAAAGAACAAAAAATGTCTTTACCAAACATGAATGTGTGCAAATGTTCTTTTTATTTCCTGGTTAGTGCTTTGTCCTGAACGTTGCTATCAGCTATAAGCAGGGCTGCAGACAGATTTCACTGGGCCCAGGAGTTAAGACCGCCCCCCATTAAGCTCCTCCCGTGCCCCCCGTGTCGGTGGTCTTATGAGCCCTCTGATTTCACACCTAGCGAACCCCATCTATTTCCCTTCCTCTTCCCAATTTTTTCTCTCTCCCTCCGTCTGACCTCTCCCCCCCTCCATCAATTACCCCACTCTCACGCAATCCCTACTCCCTCCTCACATGTACTGTATTTCTCTCCCCAGCGTCTCACTCTTACTTCTTTCCTCGCTCGCTCCTCTCACTCTCCCCCCGTCAATTACCCCACTCTCTCAATCCCTCCTCCTGACACTCACTCCCCCTCACACAATGCCCCCGACAAAACACATACCAAAATATCCCACTCCTCTAAATACATACCAAAATATCCCACCCCTCTAAATACATACCAAAAAATCCTTACCCCCGCAAAAATATACAAACCCCCCAACCCCCAAAACATATAAAAAAACAATACATATAAACCCCCCACCAATCCATATAAAACCCACCAAAACATATTTAAAAAAAAACAATACATGTTAACCCCCTGTACACACACACACACATATATATATATAGTCATACATATGCAGTCAAAAACCAAAACATAGAAAAAACCTCAATACATAGAAAAAAACCCATACCTAGAAAAAACACCAATACATATAAACCCCCCCAATACATAGAAAAAAAAAACAATACATAGAAAAAAAAAATACATAGACAAGAAACCAAAAACATAAAAAAAAAAACAATAGATTTAAAAAAAACAATACATGGAAAAAAAACCTTATACATATAACCCTCTCCCCCCCATACATATATAAAAAAATACACATTAAAAAAATAAACCATAGAGAAAAAACCTCTTAAACCCCCAATAAAAAAAATTAAAAAACAATACATACAAAAAAAAACCAATACATAAAAAAAAAAACCCAATACATATATACCCTTACCTTGCTGCTGGTCACAGGTGTCAGGCCTCTGGCCGGGCTCACTAGCTGCGGGGGGACCGGCGGCCAGACAAAGCAGTTAGTCCTGACCTCTTGTGCCGCTAGGCCCCGGCTCTCCCCAAACTGCAGGCCACCTCATGCTGTTCCACGCCGAGCATCTGACATCAGCACTTACTGTGCTTTCCTCATGCCGACGTGCGCCGGAAGCGTAGCCCAGCTTACTTCCGGTGCGCCGACGTCAGAGGTCCCGGCGTGGGACAGTTACTGAGTAGGGAGGCCCACAGATCGGGGAGAGCTGGGGCCCAGCGGCCAGGAGAGGTTGGGCCCAACTGCTTTGTCTTGCCACCGGGCCCCCCGCAGCCAAGGGTCATAGGACACTTGTTCCGACTGTCCGCCCCTGTCGCCGGCCCTGGCTATAAGTAAAGAATAGACGTACCCCTGTATTAGATTGTATATATATTACTGCAATTCGGAGCTCCCACAATCCTTTACCCTAATTAAAATTAGCAGTAAACATCCATCAAATGTAGAAAAGAGTGAAATAGACATGTGATATATAGAGAGAGAAGTATAACTGTTACAGTTTAGTAGACACTGTTTTTAAGTTTACCTTTTGCTTCATTCATTGTAACATCGCCGGAAGAAGAGATCAGTGTATCTCGAAAGCTCGCACAAATAAAAGCATTTCGTTAGCCACAGAACGGTATCATCTATTTATTTTTTTGATTATTGAAGCTCGGCTAACACGGTACTGATACCTCTACATATATATATATATAAATATATTTATATATAAAATACATATTTTTCACATTATTCTTGATATAAACTATTAGAAATATAAATGAAGAAGAGACAAGTTCACAGAACACTGGAAAAACAATGCAGTAACATTGATCACTTTGTTTTTCATGTAAGGATACTGCTTTGCCGAGATCGTATTTTATAAGCCATGACCATTTGCTGAGAGCTGCTTTGCGAACTTAAAGGGTCCCTCACCTTTATTGTAAACCAGCCAACGCAAATGGATTTGGAGGGTAGAAAATGAGAGGAATGCTTAGGCAGTGACTGGCATCGACATGGTCACTGCCTCTGCCCACAAGTTTATCAGTCAGGCTGTCTGGAAACAAACAGACTCAGGCACAGCTTGATCTGCGGAATGATAAGCGGACTGAAAAGGAAAGAGGAATACAAATCCCTGGCAGAAATATCCATTACTGACAGATTTCCAAATATCGCTTTCCTCGCTTGTTTTCTCCTTTTGAAGAATTAACAAAAGTGACAGTGCCAGTACAAAACATTTTAGTTTAATAGAAAAACATACCAAGAATCCCAAATTACACAGCGGCATTAAAATGTGTGCAGTACACCCATGTAAATCTGACAACATGTTTTTTTGCGTTTAACACCAGTGCAGAATAACTGACCAAATATTTAGGTTGCAAGTTCAATAATACATGATGTTGTGTGTTCCTTTGCGAGCACTAGTAATATTTAACATCGTACATTGTGCTGAAGCTTTATTAAAAAGAAGCTGTAGTAATAGTTCAATGTAATCAAAACTAAATTGCAAAATAAGTCTTGCATATTATTTCATTGGATTATCTAGAATTAAAATATGTTATTGGTTTCATTGATTTGTACTGTCATGTTGTTTAAGGAGCTTTGCCTTTAAAATGAAAAATAACAAATCTCCTATAGGTGGTGAAGCAGGGGGTCTATGGAGCTGAACTGTATATTCTTCAGCTATGGGGATCCCCTGCTCCCCGATCTATACATCTCTATAGAAGCTGCCGGTATCTCATTGTGAAGAAGCAGGGCTCATGCAACCTCTCCTTACCGTTCTCTGATGCCATTGCTGCCGCCCCTCAACCCCCACAGCGGTACCCCTGCCGCAATATTGCTTTGCTCTGGCCGGCATTGGGAAACGCGGCCGCCATCTTGCCGGGACGCGCATGGGAGGCGCTTACACAGTGCGCATCCCGGCTATAATTTATTCACCCTTCTTGGCTTCTGGCTACGCCCCCCAGCACTCTCTTCAGCTCCACTCTCGCTCCTTAGCTTCACAGCTGATTCCTGGCAATGATGACAGCCTGCACCTATTACAATGCGCTCCACGGCACACCACTGCTCTGCCTCCCTCTGTGATTGGCTCACCTACCTTTATAACCCCAGTTCTCCCTTGGAATCATTGCCCTGCATAGCTTCTACTACTCTCGTGTGGATCTCGTCTTGTTTGCTCTTGTGTTCCTCAGGTTTGACTCGGCTTGGCTTACGACTCCCTCTCTGGCTCTAGACCCCGGCTCCTTCCTCACTATGCTGTCTCTCTCGTCCCTCGATCTCGGCTTATACCTCGACCTACCTCGTATCCTCGACCCTTGGCTATGACAACTTCCACGGTTCTTCTATTCCCGGATCCGGCAAGTACCTTTACTTTAGCTAAAGTCTCCTGGCCTGGCTATGCTACCTTCCACACCCCGGACACGCTCCCTCTGCTGCGGGTGTGTGTTACTATACGTCCCACCTCACTAAAGGGACGGCTCTAGTCTGCGGGCAGCACTACCATGACACTCATTTCTGTTTAAAGGTCCTGTTTAAAGGGCCACAAGGGATGACGTTGCAGCATCCGATTGGCCCGCAGGATGCGGGACCGTTAAACAGACATTTTCTGAGCTCGGCCGGGGCTGCTTCCGTCAGCTCCATCCAAGGTATGTATCCCGTGAGGTAGGGGGACCCCGGAGCTGAAATTAACGCTGTTCAGCTCTGTAGAGCCACATTAAATAGCAGATACACAAGTGATGGAATTATTTCTAGAATCTCCACAGAAGGCTCTCTATTTACAATTACTATTGCTGGGCGGTCCTAAATTCCAAAGTTATAATTGTCTTTTGAGTTTATAGAGCCCATTCTTTCTACATCTGATGTTATTGTATATACATTAAAAAGAAAAAACCTTTACCCTATGTGTATGGATGAGATACCACACATGCCTTTTAAGACTCCCAATGATAGATTGTAATAGATTCTACTGTATGCTTTAACAAAGCTTTGATATCTGTACATTTCCCACTTTTCATAGCTTTTGGAAAATGTACACAGTATTATCAGCATTTACAATGTCAATGTTAAAGAGACAGACAATAGTGCTTGCTTGGAGTTTATGCTACTATAGCCATGGCTGGTCAGCTATCTTTCTGCCCCTGTCACGTAAGTTCTCCTAGGTACAGACAGTGACAGGTTATCCTTTGGAATTTGACCCCCCCCCTCACGCAGCCTCCCTCAGTGGCAGAAGAGGTGTGAGACTCGGTCTGTGTTGCAGCCTATCATAGTGCAGACCCTGTGCCCTCCCCTTTTGCATGAAGGAGGATGTTCTAAATTATAGGAGTCAGTTCTATTCCGCCCCTCTTGGGGAGAGGAGTGTGTGTGTTGGTGTTCCCTTCAGCCCCTCATGGGTGGAGGAGTGAAGATCTGTGCTTAGCACAAGGCCTCATCAAATTATCTGCTGGCCAGCACCATCCAAGGGCCTGAAACCCCTACTCTACTATATGCAGCGCTGTTATACCATCCTGCAGTGGTTGCTATATATAAAGATCCGGGTTATATACTTCTGGCTGAGTTGCAGTCTATTAGCATGAAGTATAGAAGTAAGACTGTCATGGTAGGGACTGCCTGCAATGATACTGCATCTTGCTGTGACTGGAAGCGCTGTCACCACATGGAAAGAGCCTAAGGATCACCGAAAAGCCTGTCCTGTTACTCCACAACATAGCGGACACTCAGCTCTCTTGGACCTTCACAGGTATGAATGCTCCACAGATATCAGTAACAGCAACATGTTTCCAGAGAGGGGGGAGACAGGGCTAGACTACTTATATGGATTGCAGTTAAACCTTATTAAACGACTGAATAAAAAGCTCAAAGCTGAATAACGGTGACGAGCACATACTGTAGCACAGTTTTTCAAACAATGCAAAAAAAAACCCCCATATTTTTAGAGAAAGGATGGGCATAAAATGTACACACTCAAAATCATCAGTTACTAATCAATATTACTAATTGTGAATGTTTCTTGAAACTTTTTCTAAAAATTGGCCACGTTACTACAGTACATGGTATATTGTGTACCGAGGACCACGTGCAGTAATGTCGTAAAATAAGCTGTTAAATCTTTAAGTGTGTATTTATTGACTTGTGCAGTGCTAATCAAAATACAGTGCCGCGCATAGCCTGTTACGTGAGTAATGAGGCCTCTTCAAAGTTAGTATTTTCAGTAGCTTCTATCAGTATAAATGAGTCACTAACAATTAATCTAAGCCTCAAAAGGCCTTTCATATCTCAGCATACATTTTGGTTTACGCTGTTTGTATTTGTTTGTGGAGCACAAGACTCCTTTTTGGTGTGCTGTACAATAACAGATAGCAGGAAACTTAGTTCAGAATGGGTGATAATCCTCAGTTAAATTAATTATTTAAAACTGTTTCTCATAATAAATAAAAACAAATGTAGGGTAAAAATGACCTTATAATCGCTCATTTATGTTGTAAGAGAATAGCAAGGTTTAAAGACCACTAAACTGTGCAGTAATGATAAAGAACACTTTGGTTGCGGTCTCAGTGCGTTCTACAGCGCACGCCTCGGCATGTACTGTGCGCAAAAGCAACGCCCCCCAATCTATCCGGGCCAAGTACATGCGTCGGCGCGCATTTAGCAGTCGCGCTGTCCTGCAAGTTTTCTCACATACAATTTTTTTGTATGTGGAACTTGCGACGGAGGCGTGGCCATGCCCCGCCGGCGGTTCAGCCAATGAGGGCGAACCAGCCGTGTGAGGTCATGGCTACGTCCCCGCAAATCCCCCGCCACGCCCTCTCCCGTCGCAAACTCTCCCTCTCTCCCAGGACCGCAATCTGCGGTGAAACGCTGTGCACACGCCGCCCCTCCGCCGGGCACGCGTGCTACAGAACGCACTGGGATCGCAGCCTTATGGGTCTCTGACATATCCCCCCAACCTACCTTACCACATAACCACACAGAATACAGTGCTTGCACTGCAGCCAGGGATTCTGGGTAATGACATGCAAAAGAGCAGTCATAGGTCCAGAATTTATAAAGTGCAATGGCGCTGAGCCGGCACTATCGCACAGAAATCCACATTGAAGTCAATAAAATATAGACGCCCATTAACTTGAATTGGAGTAAATACTGGATCGTGAGCACTAACATGTGCTGGCGCTTGATGAATCTGGGCCTACGATTGGTCATTTACATGTCATTACCCAGAGATCCTGGCTATATGCTGTATGACAATAGGGTAAGGCAGGTTATAGGGACCTGCCTGAAACATGAATGTGCTCATAAGTGTTCTTTATGATTACTGTATGCAGAGTTGTGGAGAAGTTCTGTGACTTTCTCACTCACCATAACGTGTTGTATGTATTGTATTGTATGTCTTTATTTATATAGCGCCATTAATGTACATAGCGCTTCACAGTAGTAATACATGTGGTAATCAAATAAATAACAGATAATATAAATAACAGATCATGGGAATAAGTGCTTCAGACATAAAAGTAACATTAAGGAAGAGGAGTCCCTGCTCCGAGGAGCTTACAGTCTAATTGGTAGGTAGGGAGAACGTACAGAGACAGTAGGAGGGAGTTCTGGTAAGTGCGTCTGCAGGGGGCCAAGCTTTATGTATCATGTGTTCAGAATATCCACAGGGCTATTCATATGCTTCTTTAAGCAAGTGTGTCTTAAGGTGGGTTTTAAAGGTGGATAGAGAGGGTGCTAGTCGGTACTGAGGGGAAGGGCATTCCAGAGGTGTGGGGCAGACAGTGAAAAAGGTTTAAGGCGGGAGAGTGCTTTAGATACAAAGGGGGTAGAAAGAAGACATCCTTGAAAAGAACGCAAGAGTGCATAACGAGAAATTAGGGCTGAGATGTAAGGAGGGGCAGAAGAGTGTAAAGCTTTAAAAGTGAGGAGCAGAATGGAGTGTGAGATGCGGGATTTGATCGGAAGCCAGGAGAGGGATTTCATGAGGGGAGATGCTGAGACAGATTTAGGAAATAGTAGAGTGATTCTGGCAGCAGCGTTTAAGATAGATTGTAGGGGAGACAGGTGAGAGGCAGGAAGGCCGAACAGCAGGAGGTTACAGTAATCAAGACGGGAGAGAATGAGGGCCTGAGTCAGAGTTTTAGCAGTCGAGCAACAGAGGAAAGGGCGTATCTTTGTTATATTGCGGAGGAAAAAGTGACAGGTTTTAGAAATGTTTTGAATGTGAGGGGCAAATGTGAGAGAGGAGTCGAGTGTAACACCTAGGCAGCGTGCTTGGGCTACTGGGTGAATGATCGTATTTCCAACAGTAATGTGGAAGGAGGTAGTAGGGCCAGGTTTGGGAGGAAGTATGAGGAGCTCTGTTTTAGCCATGTTGAGTTTAAGGCGGCGGAGGGCCATCCAGGATGATATAGCAGAGAGACATTCAGAAACTTTGGTTTGTACAGCAGGTGTAAGGTCAGGTGTTGAAAAGTATATTTGTGTGTCGTCAGCATAGAGGTGATAATTAAACCCAAAAGATGTTATTAGGTCCCCTAGAGAGAGTGTATACAGAGAAAATAGAAGAGGTCCCAGGACAGTGTTTGTGTAATAGAACTGGGGGTGAGAATGGGGCTCTTGTTATGGACACAATGCCTCTGCTTGCACTTGCAAAGAAGATAACAAAGCCGCGTTTTGTTATCATGACACATCTGCAACCTGTAATGCATTGCAGGCTTGTTTGGCAATGAAAGGGTGAAAGTCTTCACAACTTTTTTTCCTTCAGGAGATCTTTGTTTTCATGAATACAGTTCATAACTACTGAAAGGATGCCACGCAACCAACCATTAATCGTGTATCATGCTTTAGGTCAAAAAGTCCTTCTGCTTATATCTCAGTGTCTGTCTCTGAAGCTGGGGCATCATGATTTACTGCTTAGAATGCTGTCTCTTCATGTCACTGTCACTGTATGTGTTCAGCAGCTAAGTTGTTATTGTAAGTCAACTTGTCACTTAGACATGCAGGGTCCGTAAAACTGTAAATACTGTACCAAATACTGATTCCAGATAGATCAAAGGAGCTTGAAAGTCCAAAGAGCCTATGCAGGCATGGTTTTTTTGTGAGTTAAAAAACACAAATTGAAATCAAAGTCTAAGATTGACAGAATTCTATATGCTCAACAGCATGGTAAACATGTTTACTTAAAGTATTTAAAATTCCATTATGTAATTTGCTCCCAAGACATATTGTAAAAGTGTTTTGTGAACTTTTGCCTAAATCCAATGTCTATTAATAGCTGTTTTGAAAATGGTACATTTAAAAAAATCAGAATTCACACATTTATTAGAAGTTGGATGCTTTGTCCTTTGTGGTACATATTGGTACGACGGGGTGCCTGGCGGTGCTCGTTACCTGAGTCAGAGCGACCTGGTGGACTCCAGGCAACTCACGACAGGGAGGAGTGGCGGGGGCGCGGCCATAACGTCACACGGCTGGTTCGCCCTCATTCAAAAGAAAAGACAAAATCCTTGTTTTTAAAAAATGTGGTCGCACGTTGCGCATTGTGCCAGGGTGCGCAGGCAGCTACTGGGGCCCCATAGAGGGACGTACCTTGTGTGCGCCACAAACACAGTCGCAGCCGCGGTCACTGGGGACATAGATTAGCCTTATTTTTCCAACACAAGATAAAAGACATTGTTGCATTAGAGCCCTAGATACCATGGTGACCTCTTCTATGAGTAAGGTGTAGCATTGAAAAATGAAGATGCGTGTAGACATTCCTTAATGTTTATTGAAAGGTTATTCATACATAACTAGGCAATAAGGTTTTGTAGATTGTTTTCAAGTCTTTGCAAAGCTAGTTAAACAGTGTAAAGCCTTTCTCACAGGTATTGCAGGTTGGACACACTTTCCTAGTAGGACTGGGATGAAATGTTGCAACTGAAACCAACTAAAACTGGAAGGCCGATCGCTATTCACATAAAACAAGTCATTCTTTTTAGATAACCTTTTTATTATTAACACAGATATACAGAAGTTCCTACCAGGAATAAATACTGTACAATGTTTGAAATTAAAGACATTAAAGTTACGTTGGGAAGATCTGTTGCTCAACCATGTCACGTACATTAAAAATAAGGGGAACCTGCCTAGATTTTATTTGCCACAGTTTTAATCAAACTTTCCAAAGAGTTAAAAAAAATCAGTGACAATTTCGTAAAAGAAGTTTTGGAGCCAAATGTTCTAGCGAAATGGATCAAAATTTTCAAAGTCCGCACATCTCTTCCATGCATAATGATTTACTATATAACACTGGGTTTGTTAGAACAGCGGACTGGGGAGAACTCACACAAGGCCGAACCTAGCTCCAGCCAACATGACCCTAAGGTCAGAGAAAGATTGAAAGAGGATTGAGGCCAGGGATACCTATGTGAGATTGCTAGGGCTGCCAGACTTTCTGAAATTTGAAACACGAATCGTTCAGAAAGCTTGTTGTCTAGGAATTGAGTTATTAAGAAGTTTTTAGTTGTGAAATCGTATTTGAGTCTAATTATTTTCCAGAGTTTCATGAGTGGGAGACCTCACCAGTGCATGACCTCACCGAGAGCGGAAGCCAGATTAGTTTGTCAAGTTGTACTGGATGAATGAGGGCTCCAGAGCCACCCAACGTCTAAGTTCCTGATCTGTATCCTATTGCACCAGTTGGCCTGCTTGGGCTACCTTATAATCAGACCGGGGAGGGCAAGTCAACCGGCACTAGTAGGGAAGGTGAAGATGCACATGCGGATTATTGATCTCTTGTTGTTCCATATACATTTAGTAATTAAGGATTGGAGATTAAGAATATCCTTGTTGGGATGGGTAAAGTCTGGAATAAGCAGAGCAGGCATGGCAGGAGACACATTTTTATTAATTGGATTTTGCCAATCTATTAGATATTGAAGACGGGCCATGCCTAGATATCATATCAAAGAGTTTTTAAGAAGTGTTGGGTAATTTGCATGATAGAGCATGCTATACTCCTTAGTAATATATACCCCAGGTCCTTGATGGTATTAGGGTGCCATTTAAAGTCAAAGTACTGTATAGTTCTGGGTATTTAACCACCTCCTTCAGGTGTTAATGTTGAGGGACTCAGAGTTACTTTTATTGATTTTAAATCCCTATACATTGTTAAATTCTGAAAGCTCATAAAAGAGGTTTGGCAAGGAAGTCAGTGGTCTTGAGAGGGGAAGTAAGATATCATCGGCAAACACTTCTACCTGGCTCCCTATCTATATCCTTTCTCCCATCTGTAACCTTTCCTTCCCAGACCTGGAAACCACTCTATACAACAGTACACTTTCATCAGCCATAGACAAGACAGCTCCTGCCCCCACATGTCACCTCAGACAACTTAAGTCACAACCATGGCACACAAGCTCTACACGTTACCTCCAATCATGATCTAAAGCCAATTTCCTCCAATATAAATTCCAAATCTTATCGTATAACCCTGCCCTTTCCTCAATGCCTATTCACCACCTTCCCTTCTCTGCCCAACTGCACCTTAGCCCCCTTCAATCCTCACAAACCAAGATTTTGCCTTCTACTTCACAGATAAGATTGAGTCCATCAAAGATGACATCTCTTCATGTTATATTCCACATGCAACACCTACCTCCATTTGCACACCTACAATAAATCCACCCTCAGCTAATTTTCCCCTATGACTGAAGAGGAGGTCTCTGCACTCCTCCTATCTTCTCACCCTACAACCTACCCTCTTGATCCCATTCCCTCACATCTCCTACGCTCCCTCTATGGCACACTAAGCCTCACCCTAACTCACCTTTTTAACCTCTCTCTGTCTTTCTCACCTCTGGCACATTATCGACTTCCTTTAAACATGCACTAATCATGCCTATTCTAAATAAGTCCTCTCTTCTCACAGCCTCTCTTTCTAACTACTGCTTCTCTTCTCCTTTTTGCCTCCAAGCTACTTGAGCTGCTAGGATACAACCGCTTGACTCACTTTCTCTCCTCCAACTCGCTGCTTGACTCGTTGCAATCAGGTTTCCATCCTCTACACTCCACGAGACAGCACTAACAAAAGTGGCCAATGACCTACTCACAGCTAAGTCTAAGGGTAATTTCTCGTTACTGATTGTCCTAGATTTCTCTGATGCCTTCAACACTGTTGATCATCCCCTTCTCCTGCACACTCTACACTCTATTGGTCTTTGTGATGCAGCACTCTTCTTGTTCAAGTCCTACCTTTCCAACTGCTTTTTTAGTGTTTCCTTCTCTGTTGTCTCCCCATCTTAGCTCCCACTTTCGGGGTCCAACAAGGCTCTGTCCGTGGCCCTCTGCTCTTCTCACTCTATACATTTTCTCTTGGTGAACTAATACAAACTTTTAGCTTTCTCTATGCTGAAGACACCCAAATCTACATCTTCTCCCTCAACCTCTTCCCCTCTCTCTTGTCCCGTGTCATTGTTACATGTCCAAAACAGAACTAATAATCTTTTCTCTTGAACTTTTACCCCTACACACAAATTCTCCCACATCATCAATAGCACCACATTCTCATCAGCACACCACATTCACTGCCTACGGATAATCTTTGATATGCCCACTCCTTCATTCCGTACATTCAAGTCCTAACTAAGTCCTGTCATCTCACCTCCAAAATATGGCTAGGATTCACCCTTTTCTCACTCGTGATGCAACTAAAATGCTATATCACTCACTTATCCTATCCATTCCACCTGGACAACTGCAACATTTCTCTAGTTGGCATTACCCTTGCCCGCCTGTCCCAACTTCACTCACTGCTCCACTATGCAAATACCTGCACAGGTTTCCCAAATCAACTAGAATTAAATCTAAAAACCTAGCTCTGACTTCCAAACCTCTCAACACTGCTACGCCACCTTACATCTCAACCCTCATCCCCAAATATATATCTAAACACCTCCTCCATTCTGCTCACAACATCTGCCTCTCCTCCTGCCTTACTACATCTTCACACTCCCGACCACAAGACCTCTCCCATCCCACGCCCTCTCTCTGCAATTTCCAACCACATATAATCAGACTCTCCCCCAGCTTTCAGACAATTAAAAACTGGGAAGGGGAATTCTGTGAATACAGAATTGAAATACAGAAATACAGAAATGTAAATGAGGTGCTAAAATACGAGATAGCATTTTGTAGTAGATGTTAGAGAAATCATTAGGGCCTGGTGGCTGGATAATTAGTTTTTTTTTAATCACAAAAAGTAATTGCTCTTGGGTTAATTGTTGGCCTAAAGATATTCTGTCAGCGTTGCGAAGTTTGGGCAAGTTGGCTGAACTCAGGTAAGCAGATAATAGACTTTCATAATGGTGATGGTGAATAACTTATTTCCATTGTATAGGCTGGAATAAAAGTTTTGAAATTCTGTGACTAATAAGTTTAGGTTTGATGCAAGTTTACCTGATTTCAGTCGCATAGAATGTATTCTACAGAAGGATTGCTTATTACTTAGATTGGTCGCTAACTCAGAGTCTGGTTCGATGGGCTTTTAAAAAAAATTTCCTCCTCGTCTATTTTAAGGACTTTTCGGCATAGGAAGTACATTCAGTTAAGCTCTATCCTCTTTTAACTTTTTAAGGGTTGCATCAGTGCAATCCTTTTTATGTTTAGATAAAATGTTGACCTTTGTCTGAAGATTGTTAATTTGATCTAACCGCTCTCATTTCATGTTTGCAGCTATGCTGATCAGCTGGCCCCCGAATGTGGCCTTGTGAGCCTCCAAGAGAACAAAAATAAACACTATCCACATTAATTTGGATGAAAAATGAATTTGCCCACAACCTCAGACAGGATCTCCGGAATTTTTAAAAGGGACTCATTAAGTCTCAAATGTGCACAAGAAGTTTCTATCGAGGCATGGTCAGACCAATTCATATCATGTAAGCTCTTCAGGGCAGGGATTTCCTGTCCTATTGTCTGATTTTGCTGCACATATTGTATCATTTTAATTCCCTGTACTGTATTATTTGTGAAGCGCTGAGTACACTTTTGGCGCTATATAAATAAAGACATACAATACAATACAATGTAGTTTGTCTGAGTGAATTTTGGGAAACATTCTAGCACAAACATAACATAAGTCTATTCGAGAGTATGATTGATGAGAGGATAAATAAAAGGTGTAAACTTTTAGTAGGAGGTTCAGTTCTCATCAAGCATCTTCTAGGTGTAGACATTCCCAGCTTGCTCAAACTCCCACACCCACCACATGATGAATATATATTTATGTCAACTAGAGAGCTACTGAGCGTGGCAATTGTATATAACAAGACAGGGGGTGCCCAATGCTACATCCCACTGACAAAACATATATGATGAAAAGTATAAAGTAAAATACTTCAATAATAATAATAATATTAAATACTTGGTTATTTAGTTAACCCTTTGGCCAAAGCATCATAAGCCTGCATACAAACGCCAAGGTATAACAAATGAATGCAGGTCCTACACTACACTACCTCCCAAGTTAAAAAGGTGAAGGAGGAGGAGTGAACTCTGGGGGGAGGTGCCACCAGCCACCATCATGTGGTGGGTGTGGGAGTTTGAGCTAGCTGGGAATGTGTGTTAATCAATTTCTGGTAGCAGTCAATTTGGAGGCTGGTGGAACCTCCCCCCAAAGCTCACTCCTCCTCCTTCACCTTTTTAACTTTGGAGGTCATTACATTTGCTGCAGGAACAAGACCTATAATGGTTCTTCCCCTCTTACAGAGGTAAAAGGAAGGGTTCACAGTGTAGTGTAGGACCTGCATTAATTTGGTTATACCTTGGCGTTGGTATGCAGGCTTATGACGCTTTGGCCAAAGGGTTAACTAAATAACTAAATAACCAAGTATTTAATATTATTATTATTATTATTGAAGTATTTTACTTTATACTTTTCCTCATATATGTTTTGTCAATGGGATGTAGCATTGGGCACCCCCTCTTCTTCTAGGTGCAGGACTTTTAGGCAATTATTTAGCGCTCTATTGTCTGCTTTCTGTGGTTTATGGGATTATTACCTGTAGGCTGGATAGATCCAGGTTTGAGTTAAGGGTCAGATTGAAACCTCCTCCTAGTATAGTATAGCATTGCCTTTCGCCATGATCCGAAGGATATTAAAAAAATTGGCATTTTGAACTACATTCTTTTGGGGCATAGATATTTGCTATGGTGAGGTCCTGCCCCAAAACAGCTCTTACAGGCAATTGCACAGTTTTAATGTTAATTTTAATAACAGAGTATTGAAGCAGGGAGTCTCCAGAGCTGAACCCTTGAGCCTCAGGGATCCCGAATGCGATGAATGAATAAATGAATGCGAGTCAGCTCCGGATACCCTCGGAGACCCCTGGATTCAATCCTATGCAGTAAACAAAATAAACTCTGTGATATGCAAATCGCGATTCCATTCTCGCCACCCTTTAGATTGTGAGAAAAGAATGCACGTTTTTATGGTATGTTATGCATCTCGGAGCGTAGTGAATAGCAGTTTCTGGCAAAAAATGTGAATTTGTGCATTTTTTCAGCTAACTCACTGCTTCTTAACATCAGAATGTTAAACCTCATAAAAAAGCCATTTCAGTGCGATATTGCCACGTTATTGAAGCTTTGTGAATAGCTACACATGCAATTTTGCTTGAAAAGGGCACTTAACCAACATTAATTCACTTATTGAAGTTTAGTGAATAGGCTCCACTAAGACCGCCAAACACTGACAGACAAGTAACGGTCCAGGACTCGGGACATCCACGAGCCATGAATACAGGAAGTTAAAAGAGGAGTATGGATTAATAAACATGAGAACAATGTGATACCAGAGGTGTTCTCTCCAACAGCTGATCAGAGATAGTTCAACTATGAAACCTTATAACATCTATAAAAAAAAAAAGGCAGGGATTTCTGCCGTATATCAAAAGTAGGGAATTTCAAATATTGGGTATATAATGTTAGCGTTAACCTTGGATCGTCCATCTGGGTCTACTTTTGGAGGTCACCTTTATTGCCTGATTAAAGAGTACCCTTGAAGGGATAAACAAATCATGGCAAGGCATTTGTTGGGCATAAACCGTAAGCGTGTACAGGGTATAGCTTTGTAATTGCTATGCCCAAGCCTCCCCGTACTCCACAGCCCTAACCGATGCTGGTACTTAGGAAAATAAATGTAAGCAAATTGAGGCAGGGAAGAAAACAAATGGGGTTAATGATTAGATACTGTTTGTAGCTTATGTCCGTCTGCTCCCACCCTCTAGTGCCATGGAAGCCCCAGTCCACAATTATGGCTGCCTGCCCATAACTGGATCTATGGGTCCATGGATTCACAGGACATTAAAACCCATCTGTCCCATGGTAATGCTTTTGTTAGGGCTCTCCCATGCCCAGAATGAAAGTGTGTATATTTGTAAACTCTTCAGCCTTTATGATTGTATCTATTTTTTTAGTTACATATTAAATCATACAAAGCAATTATAAGTATATTGTGGCATAGATTTAAATAAAGGGGCAATGAGATCTTAACAGTTAACCAGGTCTCTCCTGTGCGGCTAGTTTTATCTTTGGGGTGCTAATATCTTGCCTGGTTGATCCTGGGGAACAGGGACTGGCTTATATGCAGAGCTGTAGATCCCACCAGTGTAAAAGGAATTGCATGTACAATGCTCAGGTCCCTGGTATCCTTGAAAAAACACAGACACCAGGATGAGCATGTTCAGGGGAGTAGCTCCAGGGGGCTGCAGATAGCAGATGAGCATAACCATAGTGACCTCTGGATGTAATAACTTCCCCTTGGATAGGAGTAAAGGGAAGCCTCCCTGGTTCTTTGGTCAGGTTGGGGGCCAAATGTGAGCTATCCCAGGAAAGCCTAGTGACCATGTCTATTTGTGTTGTCAATCAGGGTACAGGCAGCTTGATTGTGACCTAGGGTTTAGCTAGGGTCTCAGGGAAAGTGTTCTTACTGTCCAGTCAGATAGTAGTTTATGTGTTCATTTGTCCATGGGAAAGGCACCTTGCCTTTGTAGTCCGCTACTCACCGACACTAAGAAGCCTCACAGGGCTCCTCCTTAGTTTGGGAATAGACTAGGATGACCTGAGTTTTTCCTTATCCCTTTAGCGGTCAGAGATGAAGTAGGAGAAATTCCTAATCAAGGTAGAAATGCCAATCTGTCTGTGGGGTTTTTAGAGAAACTGTGTTGCCATTTCTAATGACTGAATGGAAGGCCCACTGATTCATGAATTTTTTTCCCCAGAGCACTGCTCTTACAGTACATCATGCATGTTGTACCATCTTGAGAGTGTAGATGGGAATAGGTCCTGAAAAACTTGTAGCGGGATATTGTCAAAGGAGAGGTCTCCATAACTCTGAGCTGCAGAGAAAAAAAACCTTCTTAGTTGGAATCGTATCAGAGACATCCATGGACTATCTCCAGGTGGGGGCTTTGCCCTCAGGGACCAATGACTTTGGTCAAGTATTATAGATCTTTAGGACCGGTCTGGCAGCATGGAGGTGAGCCATTTTGCAAAGAACTCTTTTAGCACCAACACTGACCCAGGGATGCCTTGGATTCTGAGGTTATTCCTCCAGTCCCTATTCTCTAAATGTTCCTGGAGCTGCACCAGGCTCTGGCCAGTTTTGTTCTGAGCCGCTATCATTTCTTCCAGCTTCCTTTCGAGGGAGTCTGTCCTTGCTCCATGGCCGAACAGGTCCTACTTTATTCTAGCAGGGCTATTTGTAGCTAAATTGGAGCAGGACTTTTATATTTCCAAAGATGTCTTCAATGTCCATCTTTGTGGAATGTTAGCCCATGATTCTCCTTCTGACTCCATTTCAGAGCCTGCACGTAACTGTGAGTCTGAGGACTGTGAAGGGTGTGAGCTGTCTTGGCATTTAAAAAAG
Organism: Ascaphus truei; assembly: GCF_040206685.1. Taxonomy (NCBI): domain Eukaryota; kingdom Metazoa; phylum Chordata; class Amphibia; order Anura; family Ascaphidae; genus Ascaphus; species Ascaphus truei. Next base: position 490,974,154 of record NC_134483.1, on the reverse strand, counting down.
TCCCCAAGATATTTGGGGGTAGGGCGGGGGGCAGGGCCCATCTCCACCTTGGTGTAGTCCTAATTCATTCACATAAAAAATGGTTTGTAAAACAAGCTTTTTTTTTACTGTAATGTCTGATGCGCTACAGAGATCAACTCAATGCTGCCATTCACGGAGGCACTGTGCATGTGCCCTCATATTTAATTTGTTTTACTGAAATAAAGTGTGTTTTTTTAACTTATTACAAGATAGGATTTGTATAACCTTTTTTACCTAATTAATTGGAAGTGTTTATGGAGTTTAGGTAGGAAACATCTATTCTACCATTTCTCACAGCTGAGCACTAGCATTAGTTGGGATAAGTTTTAGTGTTCCTTAAAAATATAATGGCCATATTTGAGATACACCACAAAAATGATTGTGCATTAATATCCCTGTTCAATTGCAAAATGCTGGTGTATTTAAAAGGGAAGTAAATTAAAAGGATACAAAAAGTACTGCTTAAGTTGTTACTAGTCCTTAATTGCACCTTAATAGCATTATCAGGGTAATATGCAATAAAATAGTTTGCCATTGTTAAGATGTTGGAGTCATCTTGTGAAAGAAATTAAGCTTCCTGTCTTTTTTGTTTTTAAAACGCTTGCACTGTCTCAAGCACAGACATAAAACAAATCTCAAAATTGTCAAACAATTAGGTGAAATCCATGCAAAAATACATAAGCATAACCATTATTGTTGTTTCTGAAATAGAGTCCCAATTAAACTGGAAACAAAGTCTCTAGCAACAGTGAAAGCAGAGAACAATCATTAATGAAACATATTCTTCATGGTGCAGTGTTACTCGTGTTGTTTAATATGTATATAAATAACATTGAGCAAAGGAGTGTAATGTAAAGTCTGAAGGTTTGTTAAGAATATCAGATATACAATAAAGGTAATGTAGGTGGCGAGGACAGGAAAATAAATTACAGGAACGTAAAAATGCTAAGTACTGTAAATAAATTACAAACCATTTTGCTACTTATAAGTTATAGAGCTTAGTATATTTTATTTGGGTGGGCTTTTGTAACCTGTAAGGTTAATGGGAGAAGAAGAGAAATAGTCATGCGGAATATATTACATAGTTACATACTGTAGTAGATGAGGGTGAAAAAAAGATACATTGGACCAATCTCAGAATTGTTCATAATTCTTTCAGACATCACAATTCTTTTCTTGAGATGTATCCATGACAAATATGGCTACAGCTATTCCCAACTATTTTGCATTTGCTACGATTGGGTTTAAATACAAAAATGGAGACTGTAATGGTGCAGTCAAAGGGGCAGTCAAAGGGGCATATGCAAACATTAGATTTTTTTTAAAGTATTTAAGAATACTTTCCAAAATATTAAATTTAATACAAATTAACAATACTGACATTAGAAATACAAATAAATAAAAAGGACAATTTTAATTGTTTTTACTCAAAAGTATATCACGTTTTCAGTTCAAGTCTGGAATAATCTAAGGGCAAATATAGAAATGGGGTTAACAAATCCTCAATTGCAGTATATTCCTTATGTGTTGCACTGACAATTTGTGCCTGGCGATGTGATACACTGCACCACATCACAGGTGACAACAGCATCTCACCTCACAGTCATCAGCTCCATAACTATAGGAATAACAAGTTTCATCAGGTGGGTGGTACGTGTTTCCCCAGCTTTCTGACCATGTCCACAAGACTGATCTTGATATTTGTTCTTTCTTCTTAACCAAGGCATTGGCTCAGTGACTTAACAATGTGTTACCCTTATTTAGCCATGTGAGTAAGAGTCTGTTATAAATTGTTCTGAGGAATACAGTTCTGGTGACCATAAGAAGAGCTAAAAAAGATCTTGGAAAAATGTCAACCACATTAGTAGTAAAATATACAATGCAGACACTCATGCATTTTGTATGTGTGTGTTTGTTAGTGCATCACGGTTTGAAACAAAGTTAGGACTTTTATCAAGGTTGGGAGATTGGTTAACAATGTTAATGCATTAAAATAAAGCACAAAATAAAAACATGTGAGTGCCTTTATATATTTTATTACTGTTCACCTCAAACGCCCAGTAGTTCATCCTCTGGCTAGCTATGCACCTGTTTTAAGATGACCAATGTTTGTAAATGCCCCTACGACCAGCAGGTACTCTACATCAGCAAAATGATCAGGCAGCATGCAGGAAGGGAGAAAAGAAACGAGAAAGGACGAGGATGAGACAATACCAATGTAAGCGTACGGTACCTATTCTTTCTATGAATAAAGACATATTCATTAATTACTCAACCATATATCATTTATTTATAAAAATTATTTTACATAGTATTTAGTTGCCAAGGAAATGAATATATATATAACTCCCACCTGCTTAACTAATTTGTGCCCCAGCTACTTTCTTTAAATCTGGTTAGCAAAGAAATATAGTATAAATGTAACTTCCAATAAAAATAATGGTTCACTGTGGTTGTGACGGTGAGGGGGTAACCAGGCTCGCAATAAAGGTTTAAGCCCACTTGGTTACCCCTGGTCCATGTATTGGGGTTTGGGAGTGTCAGCTCTTGAGCCCAGTGTTTGTCAATGCATTGTATAAAATTATGCGACAATAAAGAATTTTCTGTGTTTTACCTTTCCAGGTGTGCCAGCAAGCAGAGATTGCTAGGCTATGAGTTTCAGGGTGGATTTTGCGGAGAAAGTCTTCTCAGAATGTGTTTAGGTAGTCGGGGTCCAGAGTTGCTGGATACCCCAAAAATGTACCCGAGAATCAGGTCGGAATCCCGGATACATATAGGCACAATGCTCTGGTCAAAATCCTGCCATGAAAACGCTTGCGCGACTTACGGCTTGTATTCCCTGCTTCAACACAGATCAGAATGGTAAATGTGGCATACGGGTGCAAGGTATCCCCTAACGGTAAAGGGGTCCCAAGTATAACGGGGAATGCCCAGTTAATGCCCTGATCAACCAGAACCTGGTATAGGTGTTCTGGGGGTGCTCCAGCTATACATAAGGCAGTGAGGATTTTAAAAGTCTGTCAGGTTTGCAGTGTGCGAGGGATATGGCTAGTGGGAATAAAAGTATAGATTCTCATTCTATCCCTCATAACCAAAAGACTTAGCAGGTATAATAGTGTAAAACTTATTTTATTAAACAGGTATGTTTAAATGGTATAATGCTTGTGCACGGTATATGAGCTGGGACTTTCAGGTCCACCGTTCAGAGAGACCATGTGGCTACTAAGTTTGGTGCCATCAAGTCTGCTCGGGTCCCAGACATGAAAGCCTCAGAGGTTGCCAAGGTGTGAAAGCCATTTGGGTACCGTAGTTAGGCTCAAGTACTCACGTCCTGAGATAAATGGAAGTCATCTGACCACCATTTGTCTCAGCCCAGACTGTGAGGAGCCTAACTCAATGGGTGGCTTCTGCCTGATAAGTGACAGAGGTGCCAGGTTGGCGCATGCCCTTGTCAGAATCCAAATCCATGCTTGCCCAGCTTAGATAGACTGGCAGTGCTCTGATAGGCTGATAGGATTCTTCCCATTGTCGGATTGGCTGTAGTATTTCATGAATGAATTCTTAAATACTATAAGAAACCTCAGCCAATACGGACGAGAGATTCTAAGAACGAGAACAGCAGTGGTACATTTGAAACGACCAAAAGATGCTCTTGGAGAAATAGCAGCGAGCCGGCTTCAAAAATTTCATGGATACATTTTCTAAGTCCCACTTTTCGGGGGCCAAGTTCTGAGAATAGAACGTAGCAGTCGCGGCTGGGATTGCAAGCTGAAAACAGTTCTAGGACGTTTGGTACTAACTCCCAGTCAAGGGATTTCGGCATCTCCAGATGAAAGAGAGTGGTGGTGTGTGGAACTTCATGACGATTTGAGTTCCAGGACATTTCAGGACAAGTCCCGGTCAACCTAAAGACTTTGTATTCTGTTCTATTATAACTAGGAAAGTCTAGTTTTGTAGCCCAGACCCCCAGTAAGTGTGTTTTCTTTTGTATTTTGAAATCCACTGTGTGTACGTAGGCTTGAATGGAATAAATGACAATTTGTTTTACTATCTTGTTTTACTGAGTGAATGATCCCAGTAAAAAGGTGTAAATCCCTGGTCTTCCCCGTGACAATGGTGGATTATGCCAAACTTTGATTACTGTATCAATTATAATTTCTTACTGCAAAAAAATCAACAGTAACAGGTGAAACATATAAGACCTATATGCAAATGTAGCTGAGCCTAATTACTCTCGTCGCCTTCTCAAAAGAACCTAGATTTAAAATGTAACATCTTCAGTGTCCTGGTCACCAGCAACCTATTGGGTTAAATGGCAGGATACTGGTATTTTCCTGTATTGTAATATATGAGTGTCCTCCCTACTTGACATTTAATGAGGGCATTGGATTAAGATGCTGTAATGTGATTCATGCTAGGAAATCTCTTATGCATTTGTGGTGTATAAAGAAGGAGTCTTGCCACAGGCCCTTGAAATAGCTCACAATGCAAATGTGTAAAGGCAGTGTTGCAGAATACCATGCAGGCTGAAACATTAACCCCACGGCTACCGGAAAGGCCAGCGAGAGGGTGTGATTGTATCATATATCACCTTTCACAAATAGTAATTAGCCTGGTGATACAGAAGACAGGCAAGAGCAAAGGAAAAAGAGAAACAGAGGTGAAATATTGAAAAGAATCTCCCACTTATTTACGGCTGATGCAGCTGTTCTTTAACTGTGTGGTAAAGTTCTTGGAGAAGAGTCTGCAGATTGCATGTTTGTTTTTCATGTTTGCCAATTAAATATGTTGTCTCATATATGTTGGGGTTGAAATGATCATGGTGGGGCATATGTTCCAAGGCAAAAGTGGTGTATTTCTTGGGCAATCTGCAATGTTGCAGAAATCTGCAATGATCTACAGAAATGATGCAGAACCTCCAAATGAAGGTACTGTGTGCTGCCGGGGAGGTACACAGAAATGGATGCAAAAATAGATGGATCGTGTCAAAGAGGCACGGTCCACACAGAGAATCCCTTTAAAGAGGCGCACAACAGACCAGAATATTATAGTATAATTATTCTAAAATGGTCTTCACAGGATTGCAAAAGGACAGTTAAAAAGAAGTAACTTTATTAATATTTATAATATAATTAATAAATTCATATAATTCATATAACACAGGTGCTACTGTATATACCCATGGTTCTTGTCCTGTAGTGCTCTAAACCTATATGATGGTGTAGAGCACTGTAGGACAAGAACCATGGGGATATAGCACCTTCTAACGAGCATAGTGTATGTGTCCACTGTTCCCCATTAATCAATTGGGGGCTATTTATCACACATATAACGAGTGTTATATGATACATGACACTCACGGTCACGTGATTTAGGAGTTCACATCATTTTGTTAAACACCTATCACACTTATATCAATAAGTGTCAATGGTGATTCTTTTTATTGTATTATATAAATTTATTTATAAAGTTACTTCTTTTTAACTGTCCTTTTGCAATCTGCAATATAAGTACTGTGGCAATTTAAAAAATCCCATTGAAAGCAATAGGCTTTTTTTTATTTGAAACATCTGGGGCAATTTTCTTGCACCAGAATTCCTTAATTTTTGCCTTGATATATAGAGATGTATGTACAGATGTAGCAAGACTTACTGTTCTTGTTGCTGTGATTGCTTTCCGTTCATGAACGCGAGAGATTGATGCACCGAAAACAGAAAGGATTAATGCTGCTTCACGGCACACTCTTCTACGGTACAGAAGCAGTATCTGTCCTTGTGGCTGCGGAGACAAATGCGGAGACAAGCAGCCCGAACACAGCCCGGATGGCCCTGTCCTGTCCAGCCCCATGATGATGTAGATTAGTGTTGCACCGACTTCCGACTTCCAGTGCAGCTCCTTCCTGGATGTCCAATGGTAACGCTCCTGCTTTGGTCACATGTTCCTCTGCTCCCACCGGCACTGGCTGTGAAGGATGTCTTCAGCTGCTCCCACGGGCTGAAGAGTGATGTCCTCTGCTGCCACCACCTGATGAAAGTCTTCCACTGCTCCCACCGCCACCAGGATATCGCTATCATCTTCCTAACCCTCCGCCACGGTCCTCTTCACCCTCCGTCGCGATCCTCCTCACCCTCCACAGCTGGCTGCAGGTAAGTCTTCTGCTGTTCTGCTCCTGCCATTCTCCAAGAGGAGGATGGAGGGAGCAGAGCAGAATGGAAATTACCCAGCACCGGGTTCCAGACCCCTGGTGCCGGGTTCGGGAAATTTACAAGTACTGAAAATATGGCCGGGTATGCCGGGTACCCAGTATATAACTAATGTAGATGATCAAATATGGGCATATAGCCACCCCTCATGATGTAGAGTCACATATAAGGGCATCTACATCATCAAGAGAAATAAGCCTGCATCTCTTACCTTCAGTGCGTGGGGGACACGGATCCAGATGGCAGAGGCGGCTGCAAACAGGCACCAAACATGTCTGCACAGCTCATCTGAAATGTGAGCAGCAATTTTCTGTCCCTGCAGATGGCCCAAAAAATAAACGCTGCTGGGTCTCATTCAGAGGCATGGAACCCCCGAAGAGTTCATTCTTCTGGGCTGCTAACTGTCCTCGGGATTGCGAAATCTGTAGCCGCAATGCAGCCGCACCGGCACTGTTAAAATGGTGGCTCCAAGGACAGAAAGTCTTGCTACATCTGTAGATGAACTAAGGGCATGGTGCTTCTTGTATAAACCGAAAGCCATAGTTCTTACTTAAACATTGCTAAGTCCCAAAACTCTGGATACATTTTCTTTTCAAGGTTACTCAATCTTAAGGATGCGTTGCATGCAAAATAGGTGGAGGGGTGCTATTTTATATTGACTATCCCTTAGAATGTGTGTTATTAAATAATCCCTGTAGCCCACCTTCATTTGAAAATTGAGTTGGCAAGATTTACCTCCCTTTTTCTAAGCCAATTGTTATTGTTGGCATATATTGCCCCTTGCCCAGGGCACTGCTAAAATCCTTACTGTATGGGATGTGTCTAATTTTCTTGGCAATATTTCTTCTATGAATAGAAATACTGTAGTGAGCTATTGATTGTTCATGACTTCAGTCTCAATTGGCTTGATCCTAAAACAACAGAATCTATGCACAATTAAAATCTCTAAATTTAACCTAACTAATTTCCAACCTATTCGACCAAATTTAAAATCCTGTAACCACTCATTGATAGATCTTATCCTCCTGTCCCAACACAACCCAAGCTTCTGGTATATTGCCAGACCTTTACAGTGATCATGCAATAGTGTATTGTGTACATAAAATCAAACTAAATCAAATTAAAATCTACCCTAAAATTCTCTCCACTGGAACATTTTGAAATGCTAATCTTCAACTATTTCTTGTTATTTGACCTTACCAGCTGTCATTGGTTCCAGAATCAATTTGATACCAGACCCTGATTTTACACTCAACTATTTCCAGTCAGACTTCCTAAAAATCTGTGATATCCACGCTCTGCTACGCAGTCAGAGTCCATGGGGCTCATCTTCCCTGGGCTATATCTAATCTATTGAGCCTTACTGCATTAGGGATACCTTGTGGAATAGATATTATTCGACTGGCTCTATGAAAGAAATACAAAAAAATTATAGAAGCCCTGAGGAATACATGCATAAGACAAAGTATACTTGCTAAATCACAATACTACTCTGCCTTTTTTTTTTATTATTTATTATTAAAACACATAAAATTCTGCAAAATTCTGGAAGTCATCAATAATATTTTTGAGCCCTGTAGCCTTCAAGAACCTTCCATTATCAAAAACGATGATGTCATTTTGTCCGATCATTCAGCCATTGCCAAGACATTCAATGAATACTTTGTGGGGTGTGCTACTTCCTTATTATCAATACATAAACCTGATGTTTATATGGAAGCCCAGAAAGAGCGTACTCCTTAATCAACTTAATTTTGTCTTCTGGCCAAACCCCTAAGGCCTGGTCCCCGCATGCTACTGCAGCGCCCACTGTGGCGGACGCTGCAGGGACGAGAGCCCTCCCCTCAAAGGCCCCGGGCCCGCTGCGAGGGGGGGCCGCAGAGCTGTGGCGAGAGTTGCTCTTGCTCTCAATGGAATTGAGAGCAGGACTCGCGACGGAGCGCTAGGCCACGTCCCCCGGCAGTTCAGCCAATGAGGGCGAACCTGCCGTGTGACGTCATGGCCGTGCCCCCGTCACTCCCCTGCTACGCCCCCCCTGGTCTCTCTTCCTGCAGTTCACTGCAGACCGGGGAATCGGCTGCACGTGCCGCCATCCTCGCGGGCGCGCGTGCAGCGGAGGCACTGGGGCCTTAGCCTAAGGCCTAGAAAACCGCTTCAAAAGTGGTGAAAAAGACATTGTCTCAAACTACTGTACGGACCTATCTTTATTCTACCTCTATTATCTAACGTCATGAAAAATGTAGTTAATTCTCAACTAAACAACTTTTTATATGAAGCTTGTTTTTCTTAGTCAATTGCAATCTAAATTCTGACCAAATCACTACATAGTAATGACCCTAAAATGCATAAAAATAAATACAATTCACCCGACTGCAAAAACACAGTAATAGGGACATTTACAGTATGTTTGATCTTCTCTATTAAGAACTCTTCTTGTTTTTGAGTGTAGGCAGGAAAATCATCTATTAGATTTTCCAGAGCTGGTTTTCAGGAACGTAAATATTTTGGCTAACATAATACATCATTTTTTTATATTTAAAAAATATATAGCCGGAAACAAAATATATAGAATGATATCAATGATTTGGAGAAAAGTTCGAAGATAGAAATATTGGACTAAACAGTCCTAGGATCAGTGTGATAGGGTATTGAACAGAGTTTAAATATGTATCTTAAGTCCCAAAAATAGCACCAGATAAATATAACATGTTGATTGGAGTTCAAATACATTTTTATGGCTTACTTTTCAGTAATGCTTTAAATAACACCTCAAAATGTAGTAGATGCCACATAAGGGGCTTAACTCCAAGTGGTATGTATGGTTAATAAGGCAAACATAGCCAGTGAAGCTAATTTACCCTGTTCACCACCACACTTATAGGAGATACTACTTAGAGTGTAATAATAGTATACTGTAGGATCACAATAAGCAACATAAAAAATGACTCCAGGAAGGAATAGAACTCACTGATTGTAGTTGTTCTTGGCTCCAAGCATGCATCCAGCATGAGGGAATGGTAGCAATGCAATGCACAGTGGAGAGATGCGGTGCACAGGATGCAAAGGAGAAAAAACGGAGTACAGCACGTCCAAAATTATTGAAGATAAATATTGAAGATAGCTTAAATATTAGAAAATCTATTATTAACTTTCATAGAGCCGCTTTAGCGGGGGCCGCCATGACCTGTGGCAAGGCTCTCCCTCACCTTCCAGGGCTCCCTTGCCACTATCCTTCCCGCTGGCACAAGCAGGGGATGACGCGGCCAGGGGGCGTGTTGGGGAGGAGCAGGAGGGGATTCAAAACACAGCCAGGAGGGAGCACAGCCATTCTGCTCCCTGCCAGAGAATTTCCGCACTCACTCGTCCCTTGTTGATGAGGAGTGTTAACATGTAATCAGTGTTTGGCCACTCGTTTCTGGTTGACAAGTAGGGTTAACAGTTACCATTGTTTGATATTTGAATATTGCCTATGAATATTGTCAACATATATCATTGTTCTGTTAGTGTGAAGTTGTTATACTTTTGCAAAGGAAAATGAAAAGGACCGAAGTTCCTCAAGGAGGGGTCGATTTGACCAGGTTGCCTTTGTCGCGGCAGCAGTTGGGGGGGAGGGCCAGACGGGGCTTGGGGCTGGTAAAGCCCGGTGGGAGTATGGTGTGGGTGGGGTCATTTAAATGTGACTACAGGGAGCCCACTAACGACAACTTGCGGGTCACTTGGGCCCGGCTAGAGGGTTACGGGGTCAGCGGTTCAAAGACAATCTGACCTTTCATGCGTTCAGCGAGCACTCTGGCAGGGACTGGCATTTGCTCAATTACTTAATGTTAAATAAAAAAAACGCAGCCTTTAATACCTCCAGATCCGATCTCTGTCGTTATTTTTATATATCTACATGGGTACTGGGTAACTAAGGACGGGGAGCTCCCTCGCTGCCTCCCTGGTCCTGATTTAATCCATTTGGTAATTGAATGATTATCACATACTGTAGCTTTAGATAAACTAGTGCAGGACGCATTCACAAATATAAGTTCATTTATTATACAAAAGCATGATGCCAAACTGTTTCACAACTTCAAACAGTTCAAAAAGTTCTTTGTGTATTCGTAAGAGGAAGTTAGTTCACATTAACAAACTCCAACTGAATCCTAATTTAATGAATCTCCAGCGTGCTATAGAGTTGCTTCCTTCTCGGGTTCAGGACAAAATAGAAATAGCAACAATTAAGTGTTACAGTACTGTATGTGAATATTTAGCATGCACATATATAAAAAAAATAATCTAAAGTGTGTGCAAGTGTTTTATTATCAGCAAAGAATAAAATGGGTTGTTGTGAATGGATCCCTATCATATAGTACAAATGACTAATTATCATCTTATTTTGTCATTATTAATTTTCAGGGTATACATACTTTATAAGCACTTCTTTTAAGGCTGGTGTAAGGTCAGAAATACAATATTTAATCTAGGGGGTCAGTTAAAAAAAAAGTATCCCAACTGCAAAACCAGGGCAAAAACATTACACCAAATTGATCAAATGGCCAAATTCCATTGATTTCAATAGCAAAATGTTTCTTTAATAACTCTGGTGTAGAGACTTGGTACCAGTTTAGATAAATTACCCCCTAAGATTCTGACAGCAGAAGGCTCTGATAACTGAAACTACTGTATATGATAATGCATGATAAAGACCCCCTAATACTGATAGCTGAATGTTCAGATAAACTGGATGCTTGGCAATGACCATTCACAACTTGTTAAAGGAGCAACATTTTGGGGCATATGTTTCAAGGCAAAAGTGTATCAAAGAAAAAAAGTCTCTGAAATCAAAAGGATTTATTTCTTTACTAAATCTTGTGCAGTTTGTGTGGCCCCAGAATTGCTCCACTTTTACCTTGATACTGTACATACGTTAGACTCATTTGAACTGAAACCGGCAATCTGCAGAGGTTTGATTTTTGTTTTCTGAATCGAAATAAAGGGGGACGTCTCAGTACTTGAGCTATTTACCTTTGTATGTGCCTGTAAACTGAAAATTGCTGCTTTAACATCATTGTCTAATTTATAAATTAGAAAGGCAAGTTTACTTAAAACAAACAGTCTGCTATGGTTTCTTGAGATATGAGTAAGGATTTACTTTCGATATGGGCTTCTGAATTGGAGACTGTTAGTCAATCAAGTTTTTAGCTGTAGCTCATTCTGTTCCTGTTAGGGGGCAATGATGTTAAGGAGATAAGGGGGCTTCACATGTGTAAACTCCTGGTTAGCACATACTGTAGTGATATCCCATAAAAGGACCCTAGATATTAAAACCCTCCTGCGTTTAAAAACAAACAAAAAAACTTTCAAAACAAAGGTGTATTGAGTTTTTGGAAAAGTTATGTCAATCACCCAGATTAGTATCATTAATCACTGACAGTGGTTCATTTTGATTCTAGGGAAATTGCTCATACAGTATTAATAACCCCCTTTAGCTTTAGTAAGTGATAAAGAATGGCAATTTAATGGTGGTATACAGACATGGTGCTGAGTGCTTGAGGGAATGTGTTGTTGCATAAACACTTTTTTTACTGTATATAATGCACTCTAAAAATGTAATGTTATGCTATTATGTTCTTTGAAAAACAAGATGGTAGGTTAAATAATGAGAGTCATCAGAAGAAATTCTGCATACTGAATCAAGATAGTCTTTTGGGATATTCCCAGTTTCTATGGAACAATGACAAAGGCAGAAGAATGGATATTGTGCTATTATACAATAACTAAACTAATGATCCTATGACTGTACTTGGCTTTCTTAGGCAATTGTATCATGCCTTGCTTGAATTTTTCATGAACACCCATTGTCTTTATTTTGAATAACTTCCAGGTGTTGATAAGTGTTATTAAAGAAAAGTTGGAAAGTGTTATTAAAGAGTTTTGTAAAGACTGTATTGTTGTCATATTGTACTGCAGCAAAATAGAGAAGCCTTATAGGACTAGATCAATTAAAATGGACAAGTGCCCTAAAAGGCCAAGCTGACATGGATGAGTTATCTGTGGAAATAGATGCTCTACAGCAGGTATGTTAATGGGTTGGTCAACCAATGTAAAATATAAAAATCAAATAATCTTCTTTACAACTACAGCTAATCATTTAATAAACGTAGAAAGCATGTGTGAATCTTTTCTACTTACAGTATGATAAAAATAGTCAACACAATAAAAAGAAACAATGATAGGAAGACCAATAAGGCACCTGCGAATCAATGCTAAAAGTTGTTTAAAAAAAAAAAAAACTTGTTATTTTGTATTTCTATTTTCTATGTTTTCTGTTATAATAAAATCATATAAACCAAATTAAAGTTATTTTGCAGAAAATTCGTATGATGTTCTCCATTTTATACAGTTTATATTTTACTCTTTACTCATTATCACTGACTATTATATATTATTACATATGTATGATACACACACACACAGCTACCAGAAAACTCTATTTTCAAGTACCTCTAAAAAGGTAAAGAAAAGAATATATCATCAATATATCAATCCACTAGTGGTGTTATTGGGTAACCAAAATATATCCCGCAAATAAAGAAATTCCAAAACAAACACTCAGGTATATCAAAAATATATATAACAACATTGATTGAATACACATATTAAAAACAATGACTTATACAGTACAACACTTAGAACCTCTCACAGAAAAACTCCCACAATGCACTGCAATACGCATTTAGATTACAGTAGAAATCTCAAAATAGAAAATATGCCTCAAATCTAATCAAGAAAAACATTTGATAAAGTGGTGAAAAATGTGAAAATCACCATGACCAGCTGATCTAGTCCAAGTAAAGCTACCTACTACACCTACACAATATAAAGCACCATGATGGAATAAGAGCCACGGGACGCAAAAACACAACAAAGTATCACCCAAATGGACATGCACTACCCAGCACAATAAAAAATCTTGAGCTACATAAGTAGATTTCTGTGTTGCGGTAACATGGTGGAAATAAGGTCAGCTGTCCGACTACATAAAGAGTTCAGTATATTCAGAGGTGTGCTTGGAGCTGAAAGCGTAGGCGAACCGTCAAACTGTAAATCACTGTGTATCATTGAAGCCGGAGAGGAGCTGAAGAATGCTAACCCAATTTTTCTTGATTAGGTGTGAGGCAGATTTTCAATTGTGAGTACTATTGTAATCTAAATGCTCTTATTGCAATGCTTTGTTGGAGAGATGTTCTAGGGGTTTTAAAAGGGAATGTTTTTAATATGTGTATCACTATATATATATCACTATATATATATATATATATATATATATATATATATATATATATATATATACTAGCTGATATACCAGCGTTGCCCGGGATTGCAGGGGTGGGAGGGTGAAGGGTGGGGGTGGGGGGTGAAGGGCAGGGGTGGGAGGGTGAAGGGTGGGGGTGGGGGGTGAAGGGCAGGGGTGGGCGGGGTGAAAGGCAGGGGAGGGGGGGTGAAAGGCATGGGAGGGGGGGTGAAAGGCATGGGAGGGGGTGAAAGGCAGGGGAGGTGTGAAAGGCAGAACTGGGGGGGTGAAAGGCAGGTAGGGGGGGTGAAAGGCAGGGAGGGGGGCGGTGAAAGGCAGGGAGGGGTGAAAGGCAGGGATGGGGGGCGGGGTGAAAGGCAGGGAGGGGGGCGGGGTGAAAGGCAGGCAGGGGGCAGGGTGAAAGGCAGGGAGGGAGGGGGTGAATGGCAGGGAGGGGGACGGGGTAAAATGCAGGGAGGGGGGTAGGGTGAAAGGCAGGGCAAGGGGGTGAAAGGCAGGGCCGGGGAGGGTGAAAGATATGGCTGGGGGGGTTAAAGGCAGGGCCGGGGGGGGGTTGCGTGAAAGTCAGGGATGCATGAAAGATCCCTCCCCTGAATTTCCTCCTCCTGTGTTTCCTCCCCCTGCGTTTCCTCACCTCGCAGCCAGCCGCGCTCCTCCTCGGGCTGTCCCTGGAGTTCTCTTCCCTCCTGCCCTCCGCCAGCTCCCGGTCTGACCCTGAAGATGTGACAGAGTAGCTAGGCCATGGCCCCACCTCCCCGGCGCCTCCCGAGCTGCCCTACTCCTCTTCTTCTGGGTACCGGCCACCCTCCTCCTCTACCTTGGGCTCCTCGGCGTTGTCGGTCCCCCCGACGAGGCGGAGCAGTAACTCGACGTATCACTGAGACGCTCTGGTTGAGGAAGTCCTGTGCCCCGTTGGGCCATACAGCTCCCGGCTCCCGTCCCGCCATTGAACATGGCCTTCATGTCCTCCCACGCTGCAGGTAGGAGCCGGTGAAGGGAGAGGCGGAGAGAGCCAGAGGAGCGCTCTCAGGATGGGGAGCTGGGGGAGCGGCCTGTAGGGGGTGAGAGCTGGAGAGAGCATTCTCTGGGATTGGAGGGGAGTGGGAGCGGTCTGTGAGAGGGAGAGCGCCGGGGGAGTGCCGGGGAAGGGGAGTGGGCTCAAAGGTGTGGAGTGTGTGAGGCTGCGGGCATGCGGTGTGGTGTGTGAATGTAACAGTGGGCTAGAGCACCGGCCAATGAGAGCCGTGGGTGGAGCGGGACACACGGGAGCAGACACACCGGCCAATGAGAGCCGTGGGAGGGCGGGACACACTGAGGGGGAAGAGATACCAGCCAAGGAGAGCCGTTGAAGGTGGGTGGACCGACGGACCAATCAAATGGTCTACAGACACTCACAACCAAGATTTTGAGTTTTATATATATAGATATATAGGTCTATATATAAACACACCATTTTATTGTTCAGAAACACAACATGGCAACAGTACATAACACACACTGTTTGAAAAATAGACTAGTTTATATAGCACAGACAGGGGATGGAGAGCTGGGACAACTGTCGAGGGCCCGGCGGCTGTGGGAGGGCTTGGCAGGTGATGAAAGTTGGACCTGGCCAGAGGTCAGGCCCAACAACTGTGCCCGGATGCTGGACCGCTGTTGCCTGTCAAGACCCAGCTTTTCTGACCTTGCAGTGGGCCTCTCTCCTCCTGCCTCCAACCCCTTGTGACAGAAGTTGGGCTCACTCAGAAGTCGGGCCCAACTTCCGCATCTGCCCACCGGAGGGGGTCCCCACCATAGTAAGGTGTGTGTTGCATGGGGTTATTGTGTTGTATGGGGGTTATTGTGGTTTATGGGGGTTATTGGGTATATGGGGAGGTAATTATGTGTACGAGGGGGCTATAATGTGTATGGGAGGTATTATGTTTATTGGGGGTTATTATTATATTGGGGAGGGGAGCAGGGTTATTTGGTGTATTGGAGGAGGAGAGCACAATATGGCGGGAGAGGTGGGGAAACAGAGATTTTCCCGGCGCTTCTGTTTGTGTCCTTGAGTTTTAAGCAATGTATCAGTGCTTTGAATGATTCCGGTTGTGCTCTGCCACTTCTCTCTTCTATCTACATATAGTGTAATAAATACCATGACAATTGGAATAAAATCAAAAAAATAAACCTTAGGTACAGACAAAGGTGTAATTGCAGCTCAACCTTCGCTAGACCTTCCTTGGTGGTCCTCCGTTAGTGTAGTGGTAGGAGAATCAGGGAGCACAGTAAACCGGTAAAACACAAGAAAAACACTAAATAAAATAGTGCAACTCTGTATGTGCAATATCAATCACGAGTGCAATTTCAAGTGTGTGTATAATCACACAAGTGCAGGTTAGAAATCAGTCCCCCATGTCGTCTATAAGTGGCTGGTTGTAGATCCAGTAGGTGGTCAGGAAAAGTAGACACCAATGCAAATAAACCACTTAGACAAAACTAAAGGTGGTAGTGCAAGTATATTGAGATACACAATCGTATACAATAAAAGTAGTAGACAATGGGAACTTACAGGGAAGCCCCATGCAAGGGCAGTGTCCGGTAGTGGAGTGTGGTGACCCAGTAAGCAATCAGCTCTTGCAGAGCAGCCAGTACGCTGGTAGCTTCTCCGCGATGTCATGCTGCGACTCTTACTTCTAGGCTTTCCTCCTCCTAAGATCGGCGTTCCCATTTGATGGTGTCGATCCTCAGGCACTGCAGATCCAACTCATACAGGGGGTCAGGACTCAACGTGTTCGCGTTTCGCTTAACCGCATCGCCAGGGGTCCATGATAACCTGCCAGTAACTGGTTCCCTTATGTGACTTGGTGTCCTGACCACCTACTGGATCTACAACCAGCCACTTATAGACCACATGTGGGACTGATTTCTAACCTGCACTTGTGTGATTATACACACACTGGAAATTGCACTCGGGAGAGGTGGGGGAGAGGTGGGGGAGAGGTGGGGAGAGGTGGGGGAGAGGTGGGAGAGAGGTGGGAGAGAGAGAGAGAGAGAGAGAGAGAGAGAGAGAGAGAGGTGGGTGCGTGAAAAAGAGAGGTGAGGGTATGAGAGATGGAGAGAGAGTGAGGTGGGGGTGTGAGAGAGGTTTGGTCATAAGAGAGAGGTGGGGACATGAGAGAAAGGTGGCACTTGAGAGAGAGGTGAGAAAGAAAGAGAGGTGTGGCATGAGAGAGGGAGAGAGAGGTGGAGGTATAGGAGAGGGAGGGATGTGAGGGTGTGAGAGAGAGGTGAGGACATGGGAGCGAGAGCTGGGGGCATGGGAGAGAGAGAGAGGTAAGGGATTGGGAGAGGGAAAGAGAGGTGGGAGATGGGAGAGGGAGAGAGGGGTGGGGCATGAGAGAGAGAGGTGAGGGCATGAGAGAGAGACAAGTAGGGGCATGAAAGAGTGAGAGAGGTGGGGGCATGAAAGACAGAAAGAAGTTGGGGTTAGACAGAGAGAGGTGAGGGTGTCAGAGAGAGAGAGAGAGAGAAGTGGGTGTGTGAAAGAGAGAAAGGTGGGAGCATGAGAGAGAGAGAGAGAGAGAGAGAGAGAGAGTTAGAAAGAGAGAGAGAGAGATGTGGGGGCATGAGAGAGGGAGAGAAAGAGGTCGTGGCATAGGACAGGGAGAGAGGTGGAGGGTGAGAGAGAGAGAGCTGGGGGCATTGGAGATAGAGAGGTGGGGCATAGGAGAGAGGTGATGGCATGAGAAAGAAAAAAGTAGGGGCATAAAAGAGAGAGAGGTGCGAAATGGGGGCATAGGAGAGAGAGGTGGGGGCATAGGAGAGAGAGTGGTGGGGTGTGAGAGAGAGAGCTGAGGGCATGAGAGAGAGAGAAAGAGAGAGAAGTAGGGGCGTGAAAGAGAGAGGTGGGGGTATGAGAGAGAGAGGTGGGGGCATAGAAGACAGCAAGGTGGGGGATTGGGAGAGGGAGAGAGAGGTAGGGCATGGGAGAGGGAGAGAGGTGGAGGCATGAGAGAGAGAGGGGCAGGCATGAGAGAGAGATTACCTGTAGCCAGGGTAAATCTCCCAGAGGGGGAGGGGGGGGAAAGCAGTGCTACATATATATAGTATATATATTTCCTTAACACTTTCAGTTTGTCATAGTTGTCAGGGGATTGATGCAACAGTTATTTTTTCCTGCTTTATTTTTAGACTTTCTACAGTAGGAACTATAGTAACTTCAAACAAGTAATAGAACATCCTCCGTAAATAATATAGCCTTAAAGGAAGTGACACTAATGGTACAATGCAAAAGGTTTGTGCACCCATGACTTGAGGTTGCAGCAAGCACAGTTACTGTATGACTGCGCTAGAAGTATATAAAAAAGGAATAGCAGCGAAACAATAAACAATTGTTCTTGTTTGGTATTTGTGTAAGTGTCAATGCGTTAAAGCTGTAAAATTAAAAGTGAAAGTACCTCACATTCTATGCACAGGCACATACTCTTCAACAACCTTGGTTTAACTATAATCCAAAAAATAAGGTCAAACTTGGTGTTTACTTTGCTAACTTTTATACTTAGGGGACATTTGTCAGTCCCCTGCAGGCACATTTTTGTTAGCTGTAAACTTAACTGAGTATGCAGAAACATCTACTTGATTGGATTTTTTTGTTACCGTTTCCATTCAGGATTGGCCTGCAGAACACTTAAAATCTGTCCTGCAAAACCTTGGGCTTGCTGACACCTTGTATTATTGGGTATTAAGGACCATTCAGAAGTGCAGTGCCTCTCCTAAGACAAAAAAACAAACAGATGCGACGAATATTATTTAAAGGGTTAGATCTGGGTGAATTGGAGACACATGAAGTTATAACAGTACTTTCTAATGCATGGTAAGCTGAAACATGGGAAGTATTTGACTCCCTTTAGTCTCCCTTTTGTGTGATGTCATTATGAACAGTCAAACAATTGTTTTTCCACTTGTTCTGATGGGCTAAATGTAGAGTAATCCCACCATTCACTGTTCTTTTAAATGAGTAGTACATTTGGCTCATAAAAGACATTTTTAAACAAATAAGTTGGTTTCTTTAAACAAACTTAATCACTTCAAAAATAAATATGTCACCATTTTGTTTTCCTTAAAACGTACCCGCAATTCAAGAGTTTCTACAAATAGTTTGCTTGCTCTCTCCCCATGGGAGGACCCATGTCAAAATACATGTCACGGCTAACTTTTATTTCAGAAGATCCTGATATTCTGCCAGAAAGTGTGATAGTGAAAGACTTTTACACCTCTATGGAGTCTATTTATGAAATCCTCCTGGATGCAAAAATGATTTATCAGCAAAAAGCAAGTCCTTTAAAACCTATGGTTAAGCAAAGTTTCTGATCTTTATATAGGGTGGGGCCTCCCAAACTCACCCCTGAAGATCTACCTAATTATTTAAACACCTGATTCTTATTAACCCCTATTATTTTGCTGATAAAACCAGGGTTTCCCTTACTTTACACATACCCTGACTCTTAATTACTCATTGTTTGTAGATCCTGATAAGTTATATACCAATATATCTCAATGAAGAAATAAATGGAGTCCAAGCGGGTAGCAGTGTGAGTGAAGAAATATAGATGATAATATACTTATAGGTATTAAGATAAAGACATACAAGATTTTTCCTATATGATAATATTGATTATATATATTGTTCAAGTACAATATTATACTACAAGGAATCACAAAATTATGGATGCTGCCTAGAATGTGGTACCTAATGAAATTTGGAGTACATTTGCATATACTTGCTCTGATAACACAAAAAGAAAAAAACATGCTGTACATGTATTAGAAGGAGCATGTAATACTCTTTTTGACGACCCGTCTGATCTTTCTATGTATTTTACTACACTTGAAAAATTGTTTACCCAAGACATTCGGTCCATGTGGGATATAACCACTATGGAAAACTACCATAGAGTTAAAAGAGTGCCAAGAGGATTGAGAATAAAAAAGTCACCTACCTTTGACTTTAACTCCAATCAATTTGAACAAGATTGGAAAAAGATCTTGGACGACTGTTCTTTTAAATTAATTGAATTGATAGTCCAGGCAAAAATCAAAGAAAAGGTAGAATTAGAAAAATATATGAAAACCTTTCAATCACAGCTGAATCAATACAAGAAGATTTAATTATTTTCTATAAATGATCAAAAACTAAAGAAAAACAGGCAAGAACCAGGCAAAGTTTAAGTGGGATCGCAAAGTGGGATCGCTTAGATTATGAAACGGATCAAGTTTACGTATGGAAAAAACCCGCAAAATTTGACAGAATGAGTTCTGAAGGTCCTACAAAGACACCAACAAAGAAATACTTGGGACCTTAACGGTTTACTCCGAAAATATATATTCTTAAAAGCAAATCCAATGAAACATCAATTATGTCAGATACTTCTGATAGCGATGCCCGTTCTCATTCTGCCTCCGCTTACAAGAAGGAGATCGTGATTATGATGAAAAGAATGAATATACAGTAATCAGAGAAGGTATCCTCTTTGATCGTATGAAGACAGCGACCATCTTATACTTCCACTAGAATCTAGGTCATCAGATCATCCAAAAATGGAAAAGAACTACACGCTAAAAAAGGAAGTCACCCATCCAAGAGAAAAAAGAATTCTTTGAATCAAATAGTAATGTAATTAACATTTCAGGTGTAGAACTTACCCAGCAGAAATGAGCCTTTTGAATTAAGGTTTACATTTTGCACCTAATAATGATTTTAAACTGTTTAATAAAATCATTAATGTGAAAAAATTTATAAGAAAATTGCCCCTTAATTTTTTTTTTCAGGCAAAGATAATAAGATAATTGAGAGTACATAGTCTTCTCAAATGTTATCCCCTGATATATCCATTCGGGGTTGTCAACATTTGGGTAGACTAAATACCTTTAAAGATGTATGTGCCCTTCATGATATGCAGGCTTTACAGGATCAACAAGGGACATCCCCAGATGATATGACATTGCAGGCCTTTCTTAGATCATGGGATTCTTGTTTTAGACCCAAGTTAACCTTTTTTCCTGGTAACAATAAAGGCCCTCACTTAAAAACATTTGAGAAGTTGTTCGAACAAGACCTATACATCTTGGCGAGGGGGTACACTTTTTCATTTAAAGGAAACAATTATATGACCAAAAAGGAGTTTTCCACTATGGCATCCCTAAAAAGAAATAAGTCCATTGTTGTAAAAAAAAAAAAAAGGCCGAAAAGGAGGGTGCAATAGTGGTTCAACAATCCGATCAATATAAAGAAGAGGCATTACGCAAATGAAGGGATAGTACTTCCTACAGTATAACTGCCTAAAGGGGGATCCTTCCTCTACATTTCTTGAAGGATTGAGGGAATTATTGCAATTGAGAAAGAGTTTGTATGTATTACAAGATAAAGAATATGATTTTCTCTAATAAAGCATCTTGTAATAACTATTTTTCATCATCTCCCAAAGATCATAAAAGCCTTGATAGGCCTCCTGGAAGGCCTATCGTGGTGAGTATTGGATCTTTGGGAGATGGGCTATCCAGGTATGTAGATGTTTACCTACAGCCTTTGGTTCAGTTGTTACCATTGTTTTTACGTGCTACAACGGATCACTTACAAGCACCGATTCGATTTAAAATGGTCAAAAACCTACCACTTGGTTACAGTAGACGTGACTTCATTATATACCATTAATAGTCATCAACATGGTATTCAGGCAGTATAACACTTTTTGGGTGCTTCTAACATTTCACCAGCACAATGCACTTTTCTTCTAGAAGCCATTCACTTTTTACTTACACATAATAATTTTTTGTTTGATAACACATTTTATTTACAAGCACACGGCATAGCTATGGGCACTTCTTTTGCACCATCTTATGCTAATTTACTTATGGGGTGGTGGGGCATTTATGTGACACTAACACCTTCAGACATAATATTATTTTTTATAGGAGATATATGGATGACCTCATCTGGGATGGGGATGAGGCGTCTTTAGTATCCTTTGTTAATACTTTCAATAATAACATATACAATATTAAATTCACTTATTCTTTTCATCACCCCCATATTCACAATTTAGACCTTTTATTAAACATAGATATGTACTCCAACAGTCAGACTAATGTATTCAGAAAAATGAATTCTAGAAATACATATCTTAGGGCCGGTAGTGGTGATTCACATGCACTCGTAAAGGGTATTGCGAAGGGTCAGTTCTTAACACTTAAAAGACTATGTTCTGACCAAGAATCTTTCTTTGAACAATCATGGGAACTCACGTCTAGATTCATATCCAGAGGCTACAACATCAAAGATTTACAGTTAGCATTTGAGCATGCAAATCAGAACAAGAACAAGAACTGATCTTGACCTTACTTAATAAAAACAAAAAACAAAAGAAGGGAGGAAGACCTTATCAACAATCTAGTGCACAACTTTCTCCTCTGTTTATAACCCAATATAACAGACAAGCCAATAAAATAAGATCGATTATCACAAAACATTGGGATATTCTCAAATTCGATAAAGAACTTAAACCTTGGGTATCACAGGGCCCAAGATGTGTATTTACTAAGGCCAAAACTTTGGCCTCACATCTTTCGCTGAGTTTATTTGACTCAAAAGTGAACATTGGCAGACTTAAGATTCCAAAAGTTAGTTACAAGTGTGGAACCTGTTCTACATGTTTCTATATGAAACACATTTAAACAATCAGATGTACAAATACAAATAAATTATATAAAATACAATCTTTCATGAATTGCAATACGTCCTTTGTAGTTTATTTGATCCACGGTGCATGTGGTATGATATACGTGGGATTGACCATTAGACCACTTAGGTCACGGATAATGGAACAATTTGGATCTATTCGGCACAAGGACCTTAGATATCCTGTCTCTAGGCATTGGACTACTTGTCCATTAAGTGATCCTAAAACTCTCTTTTATTCTCAGATAGACCATATCCCTCCACCTATTAGGTATACAGGGATATACCAAATAAGTATACATGGAAAGATATATACAGTAAATTCTCTGCTCTCGAGCTATAGTTCCTTTCAATTCAGACTCCCCTCGCAGCTTTAGTGTGTTGGAGCGCCTCCCCCAAAATCGCTCCTAAGAGGGGACTCTCTAGGGAGATCCCACGAAACAAGAGAAAAGAAGATACACAAAAGCGCATCAGGGATTACTAAATACCCAATATAAATGTGCAACACTTGACAATAAAAAGAATTCCCAATGGGGACAGTAATAAAATGTATTTATTAATTAATAAAACGGTCTGCAGGACCCCACAATGACACAGAAAATGATATCAACATGAGGTAACAACTTCGCTATATTGCTGCTGTGTAAACTCACAAACCAGCACATACACATGAAATAGACATATAAACCAACAGGTACTGTGGTACACCAGACATTAACCAGCCACCAGAGAAGGGTGATAGGCTGATATGGGGGATGCTGGTACTCACCACAGAAGTGCAAGCTGGAACCGCTCGCTAAGCGCTAAACTGTCCGGACCACGCCAGCCGCGGAGATCACATCACAGCCCAAACTTCCTGGTTCCCCGCCTCAGCCAATCAGCAAGAGCGCAGAGTGACCTCTCGTGACTTCTACGCCTTTCGCAACAACATGCGTAAATTATTATTATGAGATGTGATACTAATTACATATTTCTGTTCTTTTTAGTTCTCTTCATCAGTATTTGGCTTTTAATATTGTTGGAAAGTTTAGGTAAGGAGATAGTATAGGGTGGTACGCTGTGTTCCCCTAGGAGGGCTGGGCGCCCCTTGGGAAGATGTGTTGTCTCTCTGGGCTACACAGCGTTATCCACTATATCTATTTGATAGGAAATATTTTATATTGATGTACCTATTGTTCTTTCTGGTATATATTTTTTATGTTATGATTTATTTTATGTATAAAATAAATGGCTATATGTCATATTTAGCATCCTGGATTTATTATTATATAAAATTCTGTAATTGATTTTGTTTTATAGTCTTATTGTGTGTCTTTTATATATTGTTTTATGAGAATGCTTCATTTCAGTTTAATAGTATTCTTAATTGTGCTATTTGAGAGCTAGATCTGTTCACTGTGTAGCATATGTTAGCTTGATTACAAACAGGAGCTATTTCCCATTGGTCGATGTCCATCCTATCAGGTTAGCATAATCTCCGCAGGAGGGTATATGTAGCAGAGGGAGAATGGGTGGGATTTATTGACTCCTGAGGAAGCGTGAGCCGGGAGTCACTACGATTTATTTGTACCGTACAAATGTTTTAACTGATCACCCCTATGTAAGCCTTTATTGCGGGGGGGGGGGGGTCTTTTTGTGATAAATGTATTGCTTTTAAGTACCATCTGCACTATCCTGGTCTTTCTTCTTTCTCCTGTGTCCTGCTGAACTGAGTGTGTTTCCACCCATGATTCAGTACATTTTGTGCCACAGTTTAGAAAATGCCCAAATATCTCATATGTTTGTGAGTATAACAATTGGAGGTTCTGTGCACCACTGAGCCCTAAACTGCCATACAATACTGTTCTATGTTCATTTTCTCTTCTCTCCTTTGGTGTTACGACCCCCGCTCCCCTGACTTTTTTGGAACCAGTAATATAGCACTACAGATCGACCTGAGCCGAAGTTAACTATGGGAGTTCCTGTTTTTAGACCTGAACCTGTATTGGGTTTGCACTGTGTATTACCTTTTCAGTGGCTGAAACATTAGTATGGACAAATGAACAGTTTACGGTGTTACAATCCAAGTCTATGGGGCCCCTTTTATCATAAGGGGCAGATAGTGCTGTAGGTGCCTCCTTGGGAACAATGAATGGGTGTAGCTCACCAGGGCAATGTATAACCCCAAAATTTCCCAAGGGGTTTTGACCCTCAAGGAAACGAGGTAGAGGTCATTTAGGTAAGGCAATGTCCATTTTGGGGGACCTTGAAAGCTTTTTTGGTTTCTCCCTCGACCTCAAGTCTGATTTTGGGGAATCTTGAGGGTTGAAGTTGGGTATAAGTCTCATGTTCTTGTGTTGTGTTTTAGCCTCAAAGTATCACCAGAGAGTACCAGCTATATCACCTGAGAGACAGTTTTTACTAAATGGTGTTGCATCCACCAGCAGATAGAGGGGGACAGTACCTGAATAAAATTGCTCCAGAATAATCTGCTTGAGAATCTCATCCTTTGTATGGTGGTAAGGGCAGAGGTCAGCTCTGCGGTGAATTTGGTCACCCAGAAGTGCTGTTGGTAGATCTACATTGTTAGATGAAGATGCTCTAGGGTGGCACATTTTACCTAGACATGGTGCAGGGCTTCCTCAGAACTAAGGGGTTGTGTTTCCTCAATAAGGATGAGAGCCAGGATTACTGGTCAATTAATGTGAAGTTTCAACCCTCAGAAGTTCTCCTCAAGGCTTTCACCCCAGGTATGAAAATACTGCTACCTAATTGGCTAAGCATCCAGGCAGCTGTGTACTGATGTCTCAGCAGCCCAGGTAAAGAAAAAAATCAATAGAAGAATAAAGATTGATAGAGGGCATTTGGAAGAAACAAGACAATCATTCAAGGGGACCGTCCAATGTGTCTCAAGAGGAAAGTTTTTGGCCAGTGTATTCTGCCTGTGCTCTAATATGGATGTGAAACTTGGATCCTAAATGCAAAGATAATTCAGCAGCTTCAGACAACTGAAAGAAGTATGCAGAGAGGCATGCTGGGTATTACCCGATGAGACAGGAAACAGAATGAATGGGTTTGAAACCAAACAAAGTCTGTGAGGGAGAAGAAATTAAAATGGCAGTAGGTCGGACATATGGCAAGAAGAAATGACAACTGTTAGACAAAGATGTTACTCGACTGGATTCCCCCTGAAAATAAAAGATCAAGACGACGACCAAAAGTAATATGGGAGGATGAAATCAGGACATTTGTTAGAGCAACGTGGAGAAGAGAGGCTTGCAACCGCAGTACCTGGAAGATCTTTAGGGAGGACTCCATCCAGTAGTAGATCGACAACGGTTGAAGATGATGATGATATATGCATATTTGTATTTAATTATTGTTTTGCAGTTTTTTTCTATAGGAGTGCTGCATTTTTGTTAGACTGGGATTGAAACAGTAACTGCTATAAGGTTTCTAATTTATTTAATGATCTATGTTTCCAAATAATCTGCACATGTTTGTTGTTGCATAAACTAATTTATTTATTATTCTCTCTGTGAAGAAGGAACACAGCAAATGCACAATTTTGACATGATGTGTCTGGTAAATGTGTTCCTGTACAGTTATCCTTTGTGTTGTGGTCCTGAAAAAAGTAAACCTCAATAAAACGTTGTTCGACTTTTTTTTTTTAAATGGCAAAGAAGGAATATAAAATGCCCACAGGACTGGGTATAAAGTTTGAATTCTGATGATTCAGCCATGACTACATTTCCCTAGACGACTAGGGAAAGACTTATATTTAGGACTCTCTCTACAGAGAGACAATTTTACTTTGACTCACCAGTTCTTCATGTACAAAATATACATATTGTTCTGATACGATATTTTGCTTCTAATTATAATGACAGGATGAGCAGCACAGTGCCTTTCTGACAAAGTCAAATACATGAATAATATATCATATGAATAAAACGAATTAACCTATTTGGTGCTGTGTTACTGCATGTCTGTCTCGTATTGAAGAAAAAATATAAGCAAAAAACGTTATTTTAATAAAGATATTAGATTTTTTTTAGAAGATACCCACTAAATAAGGACAAACTATTCCAGATAGGTAAAACTCTTAAAATATCGGAAGAAGGTATTTTAAAGTGCATGCATGCTACAGTACTTTTGTTTGATCTGTATTATGTGCACTTGGTACTGGTTACAAACATGAGCTGGGTCATAATTAAGGCACAGTATACTGTATTAAAGCAGCAATCCATGTGTTCATTCTTATTGTAGCTAATATTTAGGCTCATATTTACTACATGGTGTTATGCCACGAGACACCTTCAGGTGGACTGTATGTATGTATACTTTATTTGTATAGCGCCATCCATGTACATAGTGCTTTACAGCAGTAATACACGTGGCAAAATAATATTAGATACTTTAATTGGAATAATAACCATAAACATAAAAGTAAACATTAGGAATAGGAGGTCCTGGCCCAACGAGCTTATGTCTAATGGGATAGAGCCACTTAGTGAATATGGGCTTTAATCTTCTTCTGTCTGAGCTTCTTCTGGATGTAAAATAAAGGTGTAGCCAATTAATCATGGCAACCGGATAAGTGAGTAGTCTAGTGGTAAAAACACTACCTTGTAAAGTGTGAAAGTTGTTTGAATCCTAGAGTCAGTTCTCTTTGTGACTATGAGCAAGTCACTTTCTCTCCCTATGCTTCAGGCATATAGACAAGCAATTGGGGCACTAATGGATTAATTATCTTAGAGCTAGCTGAAAGCTACATCTAATGGTAGTTGCTTGGTTCAGTGTATAAGAGGTCCCACTTGATGTGTTATGTATAACCAGGAGGGTAGGCTAGGTAAAAGGTGCCCATTAGCACAAAGGTGTAGCACCCTTCTGCTGTGATTTTAAGTTTGCTGGGTCATAGTACTCCCACTTCAAGAAGGTAGGACAGGACAGACAGGACATCGTCATAAGAGTGCTGAGCAAGAATACCTGATGCTAGCTGAAGAGATATAGGAGAGATCCCCTTTGTCCTGACCTCCACACATTTAAGCCTTCTGTTATCCCATGGGGAGCCCATCTTAACACAAGCCTGTTCCCTTGTAAGTCGTAACCCAGTAACCCTGCTGTAAGATGAAGTTGTTGTTTGCTGCTATTGTTCAATAAAATACTGTTTGCATTGATATAAAAGTCCCTGGCACACTTAATGACTGAAACCTCCTCACACAGTCCAGCATGAACTCCAAATCGATAGTATTGGTAAGACTGACTGTGGCCTAGCCAACCTTAAATCTAATATGTTCCGACACTAAGTACACCTTTAAGCACATAGCGAGGGAAGAAAAGAAAGTTAGACCAAAAATGCTGAGGTGTCCCAGAACAGCGCAGGTCCTATACCCTACAGGATCCCAGGCTAAGCACACCTGGGTATAGCTGGTGCCATTGTGATATACCCCAATTGTACAATCACTAGGTTCCGGTAATCCCTTTATCTGTTTCCAAACCCTTGCTGGGACAGTTATAGCATGAGTGTAATACTATTCTGATTTTATTCCAAGATATATTTATTCCAATTTAAGAATAATCAGATCTTAAAGGCTATAATATTAATAATAATAATGGAGCCTTCTCACAGATACCAACTCTTGTGCATTTAACTTAAATGTTCCGAACAGTTATGGGTTGAACATATACTTACAAGTTATGCCCCGAAGACACCCGGTAATTGATAGTGAAAATTGTTACAGTTTCTAGACACAGAAAAGGAATACAAACATTTTCCTTTTCATCCTACTTCCTTGAGCATTTACATGCTTTCAAGAAGGTCAAATGAATTGCATCACTCCTATGAATAGTCGGCTATTGTCAATAGAACCTACTATAAGTGAATGGTAGGATTTGTTTAAGACATTGTAGACTATTTATCTTCTGTAATAAAAAAAAGTAATCTCTGGAATACATATCAGGAAGTAAGAAATATAAGTCGTTTTTAAATGCACCGAGAAACCAAATATTAATTAAGGAACCCAAAGAGAGTTCCAGTAGTTTTTTTTTTTTTTACCTGGAATGAGGTTTTAATTTTGCATACAGATGTACAGTAGCAACCATTGCAGAGGGACACACATGATGGACCAGCAGGAGCAGACACCATTGTGTATTCATTAGCCGCGTGCAAGAAGGGGCATGGCTATAGCGCTATATAATTTCTGCTAGATATGAGTATTTCAACAGCTAAGAGCATGATCTGCTCAGATGTTCCATAGCTACAACAAACTTTTAAGAAACACATTGACTTGGAAATTTCACTCAGTTCTTATCCAACAATATTTTTTTATTTTAAAAGGTTTTGTAGATATGATGAGTCAAGACGTATGCTGCCTGCAAATCATTTCCCTAAAAATCCGAATCTTTCCAATTTTGTTACCAAAATGAATACCAATAATATACTATAGGTAGAGACATTATATATGGCCCGATTTGTAAAATCTTGGCAGAAAATGTTATCATGCTAAGGAGCATTAGACACTTCAAGAAGACAATGTGGAGAGCCTTTCTTGAATGTCTGCCCACTTTTTCCAGCGGACATCTTATCTGGCAAAAATGTATTTTCTTAAAAACGTGCTGGCCATCTGTATTTTATTCAAAAATAAAAAAACATCTGTATTTATGAATGTGAAGCAAAGATAAAGTACTAATGAGTGCGTTTGCATGTATTCCACATGTTCCTAAACCTGCTTCATAAATAGCATTATCACATGGAAGTAAGAGAGTGGGTAGGCTGCAGACACGTATTCTGTGTGACATGAGTATGAGCACGTACTGGCTGTGTCCTATTTGATTAGATATGCATGTTGCATCTTTAAACTTATTTCAACTCCAAAACAAGACACTGTGTACTAGTAAAGAAGTTAAAAAAAAAAAATTCCTTATCAAGCTGTCAATAATGCTACAGATGCTTCAACTGTGCAATTTGTGTCGTTTTCACTATGTGGCTACCTACACAATACATTTGCATCTGTTAGACAGGATTAAAGTATATTTGGTAAAAAAAATAAATCACTGTAATACCACAAGCTCTTAAATATGATGCAAATGTGCTACAAAAATGTGAAAATTATTCAAAACTCTTCCACTGCATCACCAATTTCATTCAGCACCATAAACATAACTCCCTTTACAATCATTGATCAACAAAACAGTAGTGACATAGATGTTATAGTTATTCAAATGGTACCATTTACCAACAAACAACAAGTGCCAAAGATCAACTGTAAAATGTAAGCGTGCTATGATAAAGGGAATTACTAATCATTTCATTTTAGGTTGTCAAAACGGTGCTTTAGTTAAGATGTATGGCAAGCTTGTGGATTTAAATACAACAAATGAGTATTTTTAAAGTATGAAAAAAAGCAAGTAGTGTGAAAAACGACGAGTATTCTAAAACTTGCCTTGGAAAATCTAGTGCTATCACCATCAAGATCCAGGTACATGCTGGGTACATGCTGCAACATTTCAGTGACATTTCTGAAGAGACTAATGGCCCATCGGATTAACACAGCAGGGGTCCCTGGCAGTCCCATTCAGTTTGAATGGGACTGCCAGGGACCCCCGCTGTTAATCCGAATGGCCATTAGTCTATCTGCAGAAATGTCACTGAAATGTTGCAGCTTGTACCCAGCATGTACCCAGCGTCTTGTTGGTGATTGCCCCAGATTAGTCCATTTACTAATGACAGTGACAGGTTAAATTCCTTCATAAAGATTATATTCATTAAATATTATATATAGCTGACCCTGTTTCCCCCCATCTCATAGCCAACTTAAAGAACAAGGTCATGTTTAATTCTTTTTAGGCATGACAAAAATGTCAGTCAAGAGTTTACAAGTTGGATCATATATAATGTATTCCTATTCTCTACCTACTGTATACTATTGAAATACAGTTTGGTCAAAAAAATGGAAAGATTCAAATTTTTAGGAAAATTATTTATAAATCTCTACTCATCAAATCTACACACCCTTTGTAATAATCGGCACCTTATTCTTTTATATGTAATAGCTGACATTACCTGCATGCATTCATCTTGTAGAAATCCCATATGTACTGTAAATACAGTAGGTGGTACAGAAGAGGTACACAATCCTATTTGATGTACTGCGATTACTTGACAATGGGAACAAATAGCACGGAAATGCATCTTGCCGTTTTTATTAAATAGTTCTTGTATTTCCCATGAAAACAGCCTTTAAAGATGCAATTTGGTACTGGTTATGTAATTCCACGCGATAGGAAAGTAAGGCAAACTCGTACAATGAGGTATTCACATGCTATTCAATAAACCGCAAGATTGCATTTCTCAGAGAAAGTCACAGGGGAAAATATTCCCTCCCTAAGGACTGCAAATTGAGATCTCACTCTCTCTCTCAGATCTCAAGAAGGTGATAAAATTCATGTTGAATTGACACAGTAAGTTTAGAAAGTGCATGAGATGAGATGTCTTCTGGCAATATTTCTACATGCAGTACAGTATATAATTCTTAATGGATATTGTGTCAAATTGCTATTTGTTACCTGGTGATTTTGTATGATTAGGCCCAATAGTGTACTAAGTCACACTGTTGGTTTAAAAATAGTTGTATGTTTGTGAGTTCAATAACTATAAATAAAACACACACGTTATTTTAATTCCTGGCTCGCAGTACTGCAATGCTAGGCCAGTGCGAAAAAAAAAAAGGAATTTATTTTCCTTCTTTTTTAAACTTCCTGCAATATTTATGTAATTTACGGAAATGTTTGCATATCTGTTGTATTGTATTGTATGCCTTTATTTATATAGCGCCATTAATGTTCATAGAGCTTCACAGTAGTAATACATGTGGTAATCAAATAAATAACAGTTAATATAAATAACAGATCATGGGAATAAGTGCTTCAGGCATAAAAGTAACATTAAGGAACAGGAGTCCCTGCTCCGAGGAGCTTACAGTCTATTATTCGGGAATACACAAATATACTTTGCGGAGTTAATGTAGTGTAAATGTAGGCCTTTGGTACACTATGCTAAAGCACAAGTCTGCACTGATCGCCATCTTTTGCATGTTATTGTTTACTTTAAAAAAAATGTTCTTGCCCTTTTCATTGTTTTTATTTTTAAAATCTGAGGCTCCGTTCAGGACATATGTGTTTGAAATATTAAGGGCTCAATGTATTAAAGCACAAATATAAGTGCAAAGTCTTTATTTAAATACAAATGTTTTTTTTTCTTTCCACTCTTAATACCCTTTTTAACGAGTTTTAATATATGGAGCATCCTTGGATTTCTATAGCAGGTGTTAGCCCACTTCCCCAGCAGCGCAACATCTATGCAACACTTTCCTGTTTGTAATAATTTGTTGCCAATGTTCACAGCAGTTTGAGCTGTAAACTGCAAAAATAAATACTGTAATGTTACCTTAGTGATATAAGGATACATTGTAGCTGCTGAGTTACACTGACTGTAGGATTGATTGGAACTGAAAGGCGGCCATTTAGTTAGGCACACAATTGGGATTTTGACAGATTTATATCAGGAGCACCAAACGATTGCCAGTTTAGGTAAGAATGTAGAATTATACATTGTCACATTCTTTACATATCGTTATTGTTGAGGTAAAGTCATTAACTACATTCTTTGAGTACTGAGGAAAGGGAGATTAAATGTTCTTTTTGACATTATATCAAAATCATACTTAATGAGTTTAATGTTTTGGTAACTAAACTATGACAAAATAGGCACCCACTCCAACCCCACACTACACCCTGACACATTACCAACCTTCCCTTCCCCATACGGCTACCCAACAAAAAAAAGGAAGATTTGCTGGCCAAGTCTGCCTTTCTTCACTTACATTTAACCTGTTCTTGTTTGATTGTTTGGTAGTACGTAGCTTCTCCGTGGCAGAACTTCCAAACTGCCACTATGTATTCACAGCAAAAGTACATGGAGAAATTGCCACACTCTTCTTTCAAAAGATCATAAGATCATTGTAACAGGGACTTATCCCTGTTTAAATAAAGCTGCCTCTATTGGCTGAAAAATCCAGCAGAGAGCTGGTTAATTGCAGCTAGTCAATTAACCAGCTCTGCCTGGGTAATCAGAGAAGGGTAAAAAATCCCCTGCTGGGGACAGCCCAAGAGACTCCTTAGCACAGTCAGAACAGTGCTGACAAAGGAGAGATGTCCTGTGCACAAAGGCAGTTCTTGTAATGATGCTCATCTCAAGCAGGAAACAGACCCGCAGGGCTGAGGTAGGAAGGTGAAAGAACCGACCTGAGCCAAGGGCCAGAGTCCTGATAGAGTAGTGAGTCGTAAGCCGATGATCAGGGCTGGCAGCACAGTTGCATAGTCGGTGTGGATGCAGAGGTCGAGGCAGGCTGAAATCAAAGGTTAGTCGAGGTACTTGCAATGGTGGTGGTGGGCTGAAGACAATGGTTGTAGAAGTATGTGAGCCGTGTCTGGTAACGTGAGAAATAATAAGCATAAACGCGTTGCATGAACACAGCAAGAAACTGGAACTTTGCTCGTCGACTTCCTGCTAACAGGGCTGTCCTTTTAAAGAAAGTGGCGATGAGCAAAAATGGACGATCCAGCAACAGAGGGCGAGCAAGAGCAAAATCCCAAACCGGAATGTGAAAAACCAGAAAGGATTTTGCCAAATCTCAGAGTGCTGATAACAAGACATTGAGAGACCAGACCTATATTCCTGGACAGAGGACCCATGAACCTGGGCCCTCAAGGGAGAAGCAGGACTGCAACTCCTATATCTGAAGTTTTCCTGGAGAAGCCAGAGACACTGGACCAGTATACTCAGATAAGACTTTCATATACATTTTTCCCTGCATGATATGTGTTTTGGACTGGGAACTGGCCTATCCAGCCAGTCAGATAGTTAGGGCATGTTCTGTTTATTTAGTCTCCAAAGTGGGGTAGACTTTCTTTTTGCATGATTTGCCTTGTTAAAGGGACAGGCTGAATAAAGCCATGTTTTAATTTCTCCAAAACTGTCTCCTGTTGTGTCCCACTGTACATGCCTCTTACAATCATTTATTGCAATTCATAGACACAAAGTAGCACAGAATTTTGGGGACCAGTGTTAACCCTTCTTCACTGTGACGATGCTCATCTTAGTCAGGAAGTGAACCCGCAGAGCTGAGGTAGGGATACAAATTAACCGACCAGACCCCAGGGAGTCCTGTTAGAGTATCTGTCGGTAAGCAGGCAGGTCAGAGCTGGCGGCAGTGATGCAAAGTCCAGGCAACAGGCAAAGGGTCAGGACAGGCGGCAGACATCGTGGTCGGGGACACGGTCCGGGATCAGCAACAGGGATTCAAAATTAACAGGCTAGCCTCCGGAAAAGGAAAGCCACAGGGATGGCCCACAAACAAGGAAGGCTCTGCTACTAGAACCCAAGGTAGCCAGGAACACAGGGAAACATATACAATGCTCAGGCAGGGGCTGGAAGTCACTGTCTGCTATTTAAGCCCTTGAACAGGTGCATCCAATATAGCAGGCTGCCAGTAATCAAAATGTCCACAGCAGCCAGATAAGGTCCAAAGCCTGGACTGGAACCCTTACACTCACGTGATAAAACATGACTTACCCATGCCTTGAGCTGGACCCCTCTCCCAATCCCAATTGACACACCATACAACTTCTTGGGAGATATTAACAGCCACAGCATTATTTATTACAACAGATAAATCTCTCATATTTATCCCCAACTAGGGACCCAGCCAGATTGCTCCACTCACATCTACCAGAGCTATAGGGATACCCTCAGCTTGTGGTCATCTAACCAGTCAGTACCTTAGTCCAGTGGTGTGCAAACTGGGGGGCGTGAGACTGCCGGTAGGGGGGCGCGGGGTTTACAGAGGCCCCGCGCGCTTCCCGAAGGCACTTAAATTAAGTGCCGGGGAGCTGCAGGGCCTCTGTAAACCTTCACTTACCAAGGCTCCAGTGGCTTCCTTCCTGCGTCGCCATGGCAATGGGGCGTCAAAATGATGCCGCAAGGTCATGTGACATCATGTTGCTATGGCAACGTGACGTCATGACGCCGGAGCGCAGGTGAGTGTGGGTTAGGGGGGGCGCGGGAGTGAGGGGACCGCCGGTAGGGGGGCGCAGGGAAAAAAGTTTGTGCCCCCCTGCCTTAGTCTGAATGCACAGAGCTCCCATCGTAAGTTTACTAACAAACCAACTAAGCCTAGTCTGGAATAACACCGCCTTCCTTAAATTCCACCTGGAACGTCACCACCATTATGGCTGCAGCAGCCTGGAATGGTACTGCATTCCCCAATTAAAATACTTCCGAGGTCTGAGACCTCCATCCAGGAGCCAATACAGACTGCGTCCCCCTCCCAAAGTAACATTACTCCAGCCACCACATACCCCAAGCTGAGAAAAAACAAAGCAGAATCCTGACCTTTTCTTCAATGCCGACATCCCTCATGCTTAAAAATATTGCACTATTATTCTAGTAGCAGGATATCTTAATAGAGGAGGATATCATACCAAACACTGGGGATATTGGAGAAATAGTAACAAGCCGTTCAGGCTGCAACTTGAGCGTCCTCTGTGACGCATGTATGTTTGTTTTCCCTGCTGCAAGGCAACGTCGGTTGTGCTGCCTGGGGACAGAGGGATGTCATCGTGCATGCCCAGGACCTTGCGCATGCGCAATGGACACCTCACGCATGCTCAGTGAGGACCTCAAGCACCGCATGATGTCATTGCTATGGCGCTGACTTCGATAAACAGCTCTGCATTTTTTTTGCACTGTAAATTGATGATGGGTCACAGGTGGTGAGTACTACAGGGGTATTTAAGGGAGTACACGAGGGTACACGCATTACAGGGGTGTCAAAAAGGAAGAAAGCGCAATACCTCTCATGTCATGGGAGAGCAAAACCTTGTATGTCAGATACTGAATATGTATTAGGTATAAAAGTTAAGATATGCACATACACAAATATAATAATTAAATGCAGTAAGTATAAATACCACCAATCCAGATTACGAATTGTGTCATCACACTCCCAATCACCAGATACGCGTGGGCGCAGGAAACGTCCTCCCTGAAGTGTGTAGGGGAGGGGGTCGCAGGGAAGACATTTCCTGCGACCCCTGTGTATCCGGAGATTGGGAGTGTGTAGTCACAATTCGTAATCTGGATTTATGGTTTTTATACGTACTGTTTTTCATTATTATCTTTGTGTATGTGCATATCTTACCTTTTATACCTAATACATATGTAACATCCTCCTCCCCTTAAGGGAGATCTGCATGCTTCATGTATACCGGTGCTGGTTAGCTCACCTGCTGTAGGCCAGGAAGCCTGATTCTCCGCAGATGTTGGTGGGAGTAGCAACGAGACAGGCTGGTGGTCCATCTGTCCAGCGCCTCCATTCTGTAGGGTAGCTTCCGGAGGCAGATAGTATCCCCTACAGGAACCCTCTTTTCCAGTAACGACACAAAGATGTGGAACGGTTCACCTTTTATTTGGCAGGCTGAGACCCGATTCCTTCTCTTGCAAGAGAGGTACTCTTTTACACCCATCAAATCATGGTACATCTTCCCTCGCATCAAGGGCTTGAGGCTAGTTTCCACCCGCTTACCCCCTGATGGGTTAAGACAGACACCACTCTCTGGGGAGCAGGCTATATCCTGGAATTATCTCTCTAAATTTGGGTCAGGAGCCTCTTATATACCTGGGGAGGGGTTAATAACCCTACCCAAAACTGGGCAGGTTTAAGAGGAGGAACCGGAGTCACATAATACTATGTGTGATCCCTTAACACCCCCCAGGCATGACACTCCCAACTGCCATCTAGCCTGCACTTGGCTATAGCAACTAATTATCAAGTGCCAACTGACTCACTTCCTGGCCCATGTGAAAGGGATTTAACCCTAGCACTGCCTGCACTTACCAGGGCTTACATGCTAGTGCAGGACAGCACATAGCCAGGGGCACTAGGATACACATATATATGACATATTACACCATCAGAGGTTTTGCGCTTTCTTCCTTTTTGCTCATAGATTTTGATGCGCTGACGTCTCTTTGTGAATAGCAGCAGACTCCCTGATTCCCAAAGGGAAGTTTTTTGTATATTACAATTGTTCACTTATATTATTTGCACCACGATTCACTGTGTGTATGCTTAGCCCATCTTATTGCACCTTATTTTAATTGCACCATATTTTGGTCTTTTTGTTGACGTATCACAGAATATATATTTACACTTTAATGTTTATAGACATACACATTTTGTGTGCTTTGGACCTTGTGTTGTTGATTAAATGGGTGGCAATTATCTGATGAAGGGGCTGTGTTCCCATAACGTAATTTGGTCTGCTACAAGCATGGAGTATAGTGTCAGCAATCTTTTTTGCAAATAAAACTGTGTGCTTCTACCTTTGTGTGATATACTAAAAACTACTACATCTGTGCACAATTCAAATACTGTATCCAAATTTAACTCAAACAAATTTGTTAACCAACTCAAACCAATCTCAAATTCTGCAATCACTCATTGCTAGTTTGGATGTGATCCTCCTATCCCAGCAGAATCAATTACTTTGGGATTTTATAGTACATGTCAGTGATCATGTAATTGGGTATTGTGTACATAAAATCTTACTCGCTAGAACATCTAGAAATGTTAATCTTCATCCGCTTCTTGATGACCTTACTAACGGCTTTTGGTATAGTATCAATTTGATACCTGAACCTGATCTTGCACTTGGTACTGTATTTCCAATCGTATTCAGTGATATCCAAGCTCTATTATGCAAAATCGGACTCCGTGGGGTCCCACTTACCTGTGTTACATCTCATCTCATTGACCTTTATTGCTTTAGGGATGCTTTGTGGCACAGATTCAAATCATCTGGCTATACCAATGACATAATTACAAATACATGACTAGCAAAAGCCCAATATTATTCTGAAATGTTTTCATCAGCACACATCAAATCCTGCAAAATTCTGGAAGATCACCAATAATATTATGGAGCCCTATAGCTACCAGGAAGCCTTTAGTATCAAATAGAATTATTTAAAAAAAAAATCTAATCAACAGTCATTGCTAACACATTAACTTCATATGTTGTGAGATGTGCTACTTCCTTATTATGAAGACATAATTGTGACCATAATACTTAAACCCAGACTGAGTGCACTATTTTTATCAGTACCATCCCGACTGTGCTCTCGAATTTCAGTTTATCCCAGTGCCTGTAGATGAGATCTCACAGAAGCTCTTAACACTAAACTAACAAGTAAAAGAACTAATGCACTCCTGAACAATTGCAATCAAAGTTCCTACGTCTCCGTGGCCCTCTCATTGATAAACCAATTGCCTTCTTAATCAATTCTATTTTGTGTCTGCCCATATCCCCAAAGCCTGCTAGAGTCATCCCAATTTTCAATAGCAGTTAAAATAACATTGTTTCCAACTACAGACCAATCTCTTTACCCCCTACCCAAAGGCATGAACAAAATGGTTTATTCCCAATTAAGCAACCGTTATAAGCAGTTACATTTTCCTAGTTAATTTCAATATGGCTTTTGCCCAAATCACTCCACAGTAACAACCCCCTTATGACCGTGTAATGTGTGGCATGGAACATGGACATTAGACAGGTGCAATATTCTTGGATTTGTCAAAGGCTTTAAATACTGTTATCCACACTATTGTGTTTAACATGCTTAAGTGCTCTGGAATGGGATCACACACTCTAAACTGGTTTCACTTTTATCTATCAGGAACATCCAAACATGTGTTTATCTCTAGCTGTAGTTATAACAACCTGGAAGGCTTTGTTCTGGGCCATTAGTCTTTTATAAATGTAGCAGGGTCCCCCCTAGTCCCCCTTACCCTCGCTGCTGCGGGGGCTCCCGGCGGCATCGGAGGCAGGGCGTCGCCATCTTGATTGTGTCACGAAGGTTCGCGCATGCGCAGTAGCGACGCGGTGGCCATTTTGGTAAAAGAGAAGTGGCAGCAGAGGCATTCCGTAGCGCAGGGACGGCCTACAGTCACGCATGCACAGTTAGGGCGATGCGGCGGCCATTACAGAGTTGCGCAGGCTCAGCAGAGAGTAGCGGTGGCCATTACAGATCACGCACGCGGCCCCAATAGAAAAGAAGGCCATGGAGGACTACAGCCCCCAGAATGCTTAGAGGCAGACAGGCCACCTGACACCAGGGAGCCAATAGGGTTTACAGCTTTCCCTGAGAGGAAAGATACATTGTTGTGTGCTGAAGTGAGGAAGCAGAAGAAGCTGGGACACAGACAGGGGAGGGTGGGTAAGTGTAGAGAGCAAGTGGCTCATAAACAAGGCCAGACATTCCTCCTTTTGGCCCCAGCTAGACCCCAATCACCTCAGCTTGAGGTTACTACAGGGACTCCCCTTAGACAGGGACAGGGTCCTGTAGAACCCAGACAAGTGAGGGTACAGAAAAAACAAAAAGACAGGGCGCACAACACACATAGTGAAGCACAATTAAAAGATAATTTTACTAAAAGATTAAAGGTTCTGCGTACATCAATATAATGAATATCAAACAGTGGGTTAGTGGGGTTACCACACGGAAGAAATGATCACAGCTCTCCACCGGAACGGACGCATGGCACTGGATACCAGCAGACCACATCCAAGGCAGCAGCTTCCCTGAGACCTTCAGTCAGGGTAACCAGATGTTGGGGACCGGTGAAGAGTCCCATGTAAAAGTCCCGTTATGGGGCTCAGAAGCCTCCGTCAGTCCTACAGCAATGCAGCTCCAAAAGCACGCTGCTCAGACTCGTGGTGCGCCTTCTGATGACGTCACGACACTCTCCTTCTCAGATATAGTGGGGGCGAGAGCGCATCGGCGAACAACACACAGGACAGCAATAGTAGCAATAGTAAACACCCGTACCGACAGGCAGTGAAGCTGGGGACCGGGAGGCACAAGCCAAGAATATACTTGACAAACAGTATGGTCAGATAAATGAACAATCCAACAATCCAACAAGTTTCGTAACACACAGTAGTACCTGATGAAGTAACTGTGTGCTACGAAACTAGTTGGATTGTTGGATTGTTCATTTATCTGACCATACTGTTTGTCAAGTATATCCTTGGCTTGTGCCTCCCGGTCCCCTGCTTCACTGCCTGTCGGTACGGGTGTTTACTATTGCTACCCTGCCTGTCCTGTGTGTTGTTCGCCGATACGCTCTCTCCCCCAAACCATGTGAGAAGGAGAGTGTCGTGACGTCATCAGAAGGCGCACCACGGGTCTGAGCGGCGTGCTGTTGGAGCTGCATTGCTGTAGGACTGACGGAGGCTTCTGAGCCTCATAGCGGGACTTTTACACGGGACTCTTCACCGGTCCCCAACATCTGGTTACCCTGACTGAAGGTCTCACGGAAGCTGCTGCCTTGGATGTGGTCTGCTGGTATCCAGTGCCTTGCGTCCGGTCCGGTGGAGAGCTGTGATCATTTCTTCCGTGTGGTAACCCCACTAACACACTGTTTGATATTCATTATATTGATGTATGCAGAACCTTTAATCTTTTAGTAAAATTATCTTTTAATTGTGCTTCACTATGTGCGTTTTGCGCCCTGTCTTTTTGTTTTTTCTATAGCCCTAGGGGTGTCGAGCCACCCCTCAAGG
Source organism: Ascaphus truei (assembly GCF_040206685.1). Lineage (NCBI taxonomy): Eukaryota > Metazoa > Chordata > Amphibia > Anura > Ascaphidae > Ascaphus > Ascaphus truei. The sequence continues at coordinate 490,934,250 of NC_134483.1, read as the reverse complement.
AAGGCTGCAGACGTCACATTAGTGTTATTCCCCACAAGGTCAATTTATTGTTTATTTAAACTTGCACACTGCACTGTTTCTATATACACTGTTTAATCATGTTTTAACTGCGCACTTTCACCCTTTTGTCCAAGTGAGGGTACAGCCAGGAAGCGTGGATCTCCTGGTATTGCTGTGAATGTGAATCACTCTCTGCGGCTGCAGAGATAAGAGACTTTCTAAAGGTGGATCACTCCATGCGGGAGCCACCCACCGCCAGGCAGAGTTTCAGGACGTCGCAGAGGAGATCGCAGAGCGGCGGATCCTTTGTGAAGTGTCTGCAGCCCCAAGTGCTGGAGCACTGGGGCAGGTATCGTATTTTAAGTGCAACAACTTACCGGTACATCAGGCGCTGATCCCGCCTATAGGTTTTGGGTTTCTTAGAGTACTCGTGGGACACGGTGTTGGGGAGGAGTAAGGTGTAAGGGCATAGCCCAGTTAGGAGCAAGGTAATAGCTGCCAGCTAGTGGCAGAGGGTGACACGGCTGCGTTGCTATTATGTGATGTTATTTATTTGCCCATATAGTAAAGAGTTATATATATATATATAGTGTATGTGTTCATTTGAATGTGTCCTGCGAGGAACAACTCCAGCTCTGCTGGGAGCCATCGCAGGTGGAGGCGCTGTACCATTTAGTATTGTTCCAGAGGATACACCCCAGGCTCTCATTGGCGGAGGCTCAGGCCTCCTGTGAGCCTAACAGGTAAAGCATCACACTGGGTAATACATATAGATCCCCTCACATGCACCCTATCTCCGATTGGGGGGGGGGGGGAATATGGGTTACATAAATGACCCGCCCACGGCAGACACCCTTTAGGCACATGTATGGGATAGGGGGGATATGATCAATTCAAAACATTTAAATACATAAGGTGTATAAGGTACAGGAGGGAAACATATTTCAAAGAAAGAGGAGTGTTAGAACAAGAGGTCATGCCCTGAAGCTGGCCTCTGACACAAGCTTTAAATATTTGGGTATATGGGTATACATTTGTTTGCATGCTTTATAGAAATAAATATACCCTGCAGAAGGTGAGAAAGGGCATTGCACAACAGATGCTAATGTTAAATATTGACTATGTGGTTGTTGTCTATTGTACAGCACCCCAAATTCTCCTCAGCAACCTCGATATTCTATACAATAAAATGTGCTGTTTTGTCTTATTATTTACTTACAATATCCTTCATTGATGTTGAGATATGTTAACTGTTCTGGGTTGGTTATACCAAGTGTTAAGACGCAAGGTACTTTTTTCCTGTCTAACTTTAAAATACTTTCTGGACAAGTTACCCAATTATCTGTGCAGGCTTTCACACCTACTGTACATATTACCTGCGTTCCTCCATTTGTGAAGTATGCTTCTGGTAAAAGGATTTTCCTTACTTTTATGGAAAACAAAGAACAATCGCTCTTAGCAATTTGGGCTAAAATATACTAGTGACGTGTTTACATTTAGAACCTAAGTCTGTGTAACAAACGAGTAATTTGGCTGCATCTTTTGATCAAAACATGATTCCAGCCTGCCAACCTCGTCAAGTTAGACTCCATTCTCACCCCTACAGTACACAGCACTTATCACCTGAGATCCACCTGCTTATTGTTCTATGGGTCAATAAGAAACTCTTATTTTCACTTACCAGGAACAATAAACCTGAGTTTCTCAAAACTGTCACCTGTGTAAGATCTTTCAAGACGTCTGCTGTTTCTTACTGTAAGTATGTTTGTAACTGTTATATTTAATATTGTTATCACAATATTCTGTACCCAGGACATACCAGTACTTGAAAACATGAGGTAAGTCTCAATGTATTTTTTCTTGGTACAGTACTGTAATTTATTTTATATCTGTCGCAAGGTAAATAACATTTATTTATTGATGATCTAAAAATAAACAGATGGTCGACCGTCTGTAAAAAAACACTATTTTCCTTGCATTAAGTCCTGTGAGTATTAAGTCATTGCATGTTTATAGAAATACAGTCGACGTTATTTTGAACTGTGTTGATACAGCAGGACACTGTCTGGAATCAGCCATTCGCTAGAAGGGAGCGTGGTTTTCACTCAATTTTACTTGTGGGAGCACACCACGTCATGCAATAACATCCTGTAAACCTATATATATATATATATATATATATATATATATATATATATATATATATAAGGGGCCTTTCCCTACAGCACCAACAAGCTGGTAGGGACTCAGGGCCTACCTGGGGCCAAAGGGGGCAATCTAGGCCTAGTCCAGGGAAGCACAGCTCCCTGGACACTACCTACTGTTCCTGCTCCCCTTCCGACTGGCATGGTCCTCCAAGCACACCAAATGTATCCTTTTGCCTGCAGGGGATCCTGGCAGCCCTATTGGCTGCTGAGCACCATGACACTAGCAGCCCCTGGGGCTACTGGGAATTAAGTCCCTCGCGGAGCCTATATCCTAATGGCCACCGCAACTCTGCCCTGGGGCGCATGTGCGAGTTTGGCGCATGCGCGACTATGTGCAAGATGGCAGGGCCCTTACCGGCGTCCCGCTGAGGAGCTCCGGCGACCCGGTCGGTCATTTGACTGTGCCGGTTACACCCACGTGTGCCTCCGCTACCAGTTGCATCCTCATCGGAGGTAACAGGGACCGGGGGGGGGGTGGGGGTTTGTTTACCTGGCTACACACACACACATATATATATATATATATATATATATATATATATATATATATACACAGACTGCTACAAATAAATACATTAACATTTTAGGTCTTATTCAATATTGCACAAAATTTGATTTCCTGTTCATGTTATGAACTTGATTGGCAAGTATTTGTTTTTCTATTTCAACATCCCCCTCGTCCTTTGGTGCCTTGATATTCCCATGCACACAAACATACACCATTTTTTAGACTTACCAAGCTGCCTGGTCCTTTTTAGAAGTACATTTTATACAGTGAATTGGTTTGACTTACCTTCCTGCCATGCTTAAATGGCTGCAGTGTCAGCATTACCTTCTATTTCAGTTGCATTGATTTCATTTTAAAAAGTATATTAGAATAGGTACAACAAATGGAGAAAAGGCAATTATAGACACAATAGAGTGATAAAACATGTATTAAAAGGGGATATGACTTCAACAGCTGTACCTACAGACATTACTTTTTTATTAAACATGTGTTGTGGTGTACTGAGTCAATAATGTTCATCATTTTAACATTATGTTTCTCTAAATACAATTCAAATATGTTAGTTAAATATACTGATTGAATTAATTAACTATGTATATAAAAAAATACAGCAGCACACCTTAATAATGTAAATGAAAAAAAAAATATGTTTAACAAAATGTATATTTATTACAATCTACATATATTTTGGAAAGTTGTTGGTCTGTTGGCTATGCATTTGGACACCTCTTAAGACATCGTAACCAAATTTTGCATGATGAATCAAGGAGCAGGTTTTTGCCTATGTTTGGCAATTGGATATATTCTATTTTTAATTCTATGATTTATTGCAATATCTCTGACAAGTGAGTCAGCCACTGGGTGTTGTAGCTGGTAGGCTATGTATTTGGCATGTGACATTGTACTGGTGACATGTACAGTTCTAATTCACATAGCCTAGTGGCAAATAATGAGAATCAGATAGCTATAAAGTTTACACAGAAAGCAGAGAAAGAGAGGAAGTCAGTTGGCATGTGAGGCGAAAGTAAGAATGCCGGAGAAGGAGAGAGAGGCAGAGAGAATTGGGAACAAAAGAGGGGGAGATAAAAGGGTAGAGGGTGAGAGGAGGAGGAGGGGAGGGATGAGGTTGATTTCTTAGAATTCCAGAGAAGCCGGGTACTTTCAGCTAATAGTTGTATATGTCTGTTGTTTCGATTGTGTATTGTTTAACTTTATTTAAAAAAATCACGTAATTACTTGTGGTGCAATATACCTGTGAAGTAACTTGTACTGTGGAAAGATAAGAAATAATTGTTTTTAAATTATGTGGAATTATTACTTTATGGTGATTTGCTTTCCAATTGTTCTTCATGTACAGTACCTCGTGTCCAATGCCTATTTCCCTTTTTTATCTACCTGAGTACTTTACCATATGCTACTCCACTGGATGTAATGGAGCATTCCATGTAAAAAATTATTTCATTTCCGCTCCGGGGACCCTCTGCTTTTAAAGATACATACTTCCGAAGGGGCTGCTGGTATCTCACTGAGGTTTAAAGCTTCCCTTTGGCCTAAGTGACACTGGAGCTTTAAACCTCCATATTTTTCACCCTGAACGGCCCAGTACCAGGGGCACATTTGTAAGTATGTATCTCAGGAAGCATGGAGTTCCCCCGGAGCTGAAATTAATTATCCACTATATAAAATAATCTTTTCACTTATGCAGTGAAATGGTCAACATTTTACATTTTACAAATGTAAAACTAAGTTCTAAAGACTGTTATCATTTCTCCTCAGATAAATTGGCTTATTGGATCTGATAACGTAAAATAGAAAAAGGGATTAGGAAAAACAACTTGGGATGCCCCTAAATCCTGGGGACTGCGTGAAAAACAAGCTGAAGAGCTGAAGGCAAAAAAAATCGTAGTGAAGGAGGAATACATGTAAAAAGATCATTTAATGACTACACAATTCAAAGGTGACCCTGATGAAGGTGCACTGCACTGGATATCTTTGACTTGTGTAGTCAATAAATTATCTTTTTGCATTAATCCCTCCTTTTACTTAATTGTTGGTGTGCTTGGCTCCCTCTGCTTATTGGATCTGCCCAATTAAAAATGTATATCTGGTAGAGCCCAAATGATTGCCTTATTGCCTGACAATATGATAAAATGAGAGAAGAATTGGTTACCAGTTTTAGTTCTTTAGTCTGAATGCTCCACTCGTGATTTTTAAGTCATCCTCAATCTAAATTTCTCCTTAGACCCTGACAATACCATAGATTTCATTTTGGATATTCCAAACTACTTACCAAGTACCTTGAGTTAAACAAGTGAAATTGCAGAATACAATATAACAATGGTCTCCATTATCCAAGTTTGCCATTAAGATATTATCACTTTCTTTCCTATATCCCATTTCAATATACCCATTTCATTATCAAATGATGCCTCTGCTTCTTCAACCAATTTACTTTACCAATGTGAAGACCTTCCCTTGAGATATTAAAGATTCCATCCCATCACGTTTAGAACAGCATATGAAATCGAAACATTGCTAAATTATGCAGCTTCTTTATTATTTTCGTTCATTTTTTCAAAAAGTTAAATAACACGAATTTCAACATATCCTGATAAATATATAAAACATTTTTTTTTTTTAGAACATTCAAAAAGATCTACTATAGGAAAAGGAGTGCCACGGCTAAAAAAGAAAGATATGTATCTCAATAAAAAAGAAACTAAAATAGGTCACCTTGTATTGGACTACCAAATAATGTAAAGCATAGACACGTTCATGCCTTACATGGGTCATCTCCATGTATTTGCGGTTCTTCAGAAATAAATATCATATGAAAGGTATAAATATGCTTTCTAAAAGGTAACAGCAACATAAAAAGGCTTACTTTTATCAATTCTGAACTGTGGGTCGCTACTTTCTCTTGAGAAATTGCTTTTTTGACTATTTCTTCATTGGCATTCTTTCTTTTGTCTTGTTTCATTACATAACATCTGATGTATTCCTTTTTTAACACTTGGTTCACTCAACTGGTTTCTAAACATTTTCTTTACTATGCTTGGACACTTTATTGCAGAACCCAATAACACTGAAGATGTCCTCTATGCTTAGAACCATTACATATTTCTACTATTAATGAACCCATATTTCAACAGCTTCTCAGCATATATGAACAATCCATGTTCAGTTTCTAAAGATAGCAGGTGTCTATAACTGTCATACAAGCAAGCCTTACCTAAATCTTTGCAGTGCACTGCAGGGTGCTGCAACCTGTTGTCAACACCACAGCAAGAGGTATACTTGACAGTGGATTTTTGTAGCACGGTTTTAGTTAAACTGTTGAAAGAGTTGTATTGACAAGGTCACCGGTCTCCTAAACTAAGCAGCTGTGGAATTTGAAAGCATCGCAAGGTCCTGATCTACTACATTGGAGCAGACAAATAAGAGAAGATATTCTGGGAGTTATTATTTAAACTGCAATAGGGCAGATTAATGGACTATCACACAGAAACTCCCAATCAAGCCCTAAAGTTCTCCTCTCTAGAACATTTAGAAACTTTAACTCACAATAGTTTCTGACTGATCTTACCAGCTACACTTGGTGAAGTATAGACTTCATTTCCAACCCTGATCAGCACTCGACTATTTCCAATCCGAGTTCTTAAAACTCTGTGATACCCATGCTCCACTAAGCAGAATAATAGTACGGGGGACCAACTTCCATGGGTAACAACCGACCTTATATCGCTCTACCATCCTAGGAATGGGTTGTTTAAAAGCTACAAAGTAACTGGCACTACCAAGGATCTTAATCTGACAATCTTCACCGGAATACATCAAACCCAGTTAACTTCTGGAAGGTTATCAACACTATATTCCAACCTTCTAGCCATCAACAACCATATAATATCATTAAGGAGGATATTACTCTGGCAAATCCCACTGACATTTCAAATGCATTCAATGAAAACTTTGTGGGGTATGCTACTAACTTATTAGTGAAATGTAACCTGAACTACATACACAAACCTAAATCTGAGAGAACCCCTATAGCCTCACTCTCTCTCAACACTGTGCACAATTTTCAATTTGTCCCAGTATCTGTAGAGGAGAGTACACAAGCACTCCTCAAATTAAAACTAAGCAGCCAGTGTGGACCTGACCTACTGCAATCTAAGTTCCTATTACTTGGTGCCCCAGCCATTGCCAAACCGCTTGCTTCCCTAATCAACTCTATTGTGTCTTCAGACCATATCCCCAAGACCTGAAAAACTGCAAGAGTTGTCCCAATATTCAAAAGTGGAGACAAAAACACAGTCTCAAACTACAGGCCAATCTCTCTTCTCCCAATACTATCCAAAGTCCTGGAAAAATATGTTCACTTCCAATTCAGTGATTACTATACGAAGACACATTTCCCTAGCAAATTCCAATCTGGGTTTCGTCCCCAACACTCCACGGTAACTACCCTGCTAAAAGTTTTGAATGAGATCCAGTGTGGAATGGAACTGGGAAGACCTACTGGTGCAATATTCCTAGATTTTGCAAAGGCTTTTGATACCACTGATCATGTTATCTTGCTAAACAAACTCCAGTGCTCTGGAATAGGGAAACATGCTTTAAACTAGTTGCATGCCTACCTATCAGGTAGATCTCAACATGTGTCTATCTCGGGAACTAACTCCAATCCCTTGGATATCATCTGCGGTGTCCCGCAAGGCTCTGTTCTGGGGCCCCTACTCTTCTCAGTGTTAATTAATGATCTTCCTACAGCTTGTAAGGGAACTTCAGTACACATGTATGTGCATGACACAATTTTATATGCACACAACCCTAATCTCTCTGACCATGGACATGTACTTCAATCTGACTTTTTGAGACTTGAAAATTGGATTTCCCAAAACAAACTGTTTTTAAACACTGACAAGACATATTTGGGCAACTAATTTGACTCCTATTTAACATTTGGGTTGCACATTGATACCCTGATATCCAAAACCTATGACAAACTAGGTGTACTATATAGGAACAGATGCTCCCTACTATAAGTCTGCTGAGCAGAAAGTGCATCGCACAGCAGATGCTTGGATGGAAAAAACCTCCTGTGGCGCTGAGGCAAAGATAAGGATATGGTCGTGGATAAAGTTCTTCTCTTAGGCAATTACCTCAAGAAAGGAAGACAAGACATACGAAAAACACTGCAATAGTGCATTACCCAGGGACAAAATGGATAAATGTGTTGTTAATTACCACAATTGAACGAACTGGGGTATATATAGTAGCACAGACCCATGCAGCATCTATCCCTGATGAAGAAACCCACTATAAGGAGTTTTGAAACGCGTTGGAGGTTTTTTGGCATCGCAGGGATACCGTAGCAGTGAGATACAGGAGGTGACATCAGCAGAGGAGCCGATCGACCAGACTCTGGCAGCAGCAGACTCTGAGTATAGAAGTCGATTCTCCCCCTGTGACTTGCTTATTTCACCCCACAGCGAGCAGTATACCTGGCGAAAACACCCTAAAACAAATGTGCATGTCCTAGTCACCTTCGGTGAGTAGGATTTCAATTTTTATCAAGGCGGAGGAAGTTATATCTTCAATGTGCAGCAGCACATGAAAGTTTTAAATTGATATTATTTATGTTATTTTATTATATTTTGTTTAATTGTTTTAATTAAATTGCTCTGCTTAATTTATCCATTTTGTCCCTGGGTAATGCACCATTGCAGTGTTTTTCGTATGTCTTGTCTTCCTTTCTTGAGGTAATTGCCTAAGAGAAGAACTTTATCCACGACCATATCCTTATCTTTGCCTCAGCGCCACAGGAGGTCTTTTCCATCCATAAATCTACATCTGGTTGGGAGAGACCAGAACAACCTTTTGGGCAGCTCCAGGACTATCTTTTGGACTTTGTATCACAGGTTTTTCTATTGTCACATGTATTAATTTGATCTCTTTTGTCACACGAGCGCTATATTGCACTTATATTTTCACAAGTTTGTGCACAGCAGATGCTGATGACAATTATTAACTATGGGAACACAGTATATGGCTCAGCAACCCAAATGCATCTTGGCAAACTTAATACCCTCTAGAACTCACTATGTTGCTTCGTCCTCCAATGTAACTACAGCCCATATCACTGTGAAATGCTCAAAGAACTAGATTGGTCATCACTTGAGTCTAGGCGCAAAATTAATATTTCCTGTCTTGACTTCAAATACTTTCTGGGCAAGCTACCCATCTCTGAACAAGCTCCTCTCCCTTACCACATGCAGCACTTATCATCTGAGATCTGACTCCAAAAGTCTGTTCATGGTCCCAAGGTTCAACAAAGTATCCGGCTGCTCCTCCTTCTCCTATCGTGAACCCAACAACTGGAACAATCTACCGGAGACTACACAAAGAGGATAGACAGCACTCACTCAATCAGTATGCATATAGATGTGCAGGTGCTTACAGAACCAGGAGGACCCAAATTCCCCCACAACCGATAGTAAAAAAAAAAAACTAGAGTTCCAGCATTCTCTGACTCAGAGAAAGTCCAAAAACTAGGTACTGTATATGCCAAAAAAGTAAAGCCTGCCAGGGAAAGGAGAGGGAGAAAGAGAGACTTGTTGTCAGTGAACCGGAGGGTTTGACTCATTTTTCTTATTGCATATATACTCTGGTGTACTCAGGACTTTGCCCGTTTGAGCTTTCAAGTTGCATTTTTTTGTGATTATTGAGTGCTGCTCTGGTGGCTGGTGTGTCAGGGTTAAGATAAGTACCTTGTGGCCTTTATAGACCTGAGGGAAAGGGTATAAGGAAGGGGTTTCCACTCTAAATGTTTCCCCCCTGATTACCCTCCCCCCATTTGTGTTGTCCCCACTCTCTTTGCCTAGTGTCTATCCCACTCCCTGTCCCTGTGTATTTTCACCCCCACCACTGTGCTTGTAGGATTCTGTGTTTATTCATTTGTGTCGCATCACTCCAAGTTGTGCTATATTATCGTGTGTATATATTAAATTATTTACTTTTTTGGCATATACCTAGTTTTTGGACTTTCTCTGAGTCAGAGAGTGCTGGAACTCTAGTTATTTTTGACTAATCTTCCGGAGACTCTCACATCCACCACCAGTCTAAGTTCTTTCAAATCTAAAGCGTCTCATATTTTAATCTGGTCTGTAACTGTTACATATGCCTATAATATATATTATCTCTAACTGTGCATGCCATATCTTGTATATAATGTATAACCCTGTTCACTTAATGTAACTATGTATTGATAACCATGTATTTGTCTTCATAACTATGCCTAGGACATACTTGAAAACGAGAGGTAGCTCTCAATGTATTACCTCCTGGTAAAACATTTTATAAAGAAATAAAAAAATAAAAGCCAATGGAAGTTTCCACGAGACAATGCCTTGATCGGCACTATTTCATTTTAATGTGTAACCCCTTCTGCAAAGTTTAGCTGAATGTAACTTGAAGGTGGTTTAGAGAATGCATTATAAAGTTAACATTTGAACACGTTGCACTTTATAATATAAAATGAAACCCAAGAGACTTTACTTGAGCTTCGAAATAAATGGTACATTTAACATTTTGACAGTAGTAAACTTCACTGCACCTGAATTAAGTTCAAAATTGACCTTATTTACAACATAAAAAAAATGAATAGAACAAAAATGTCACTTAATTAGAGTGCATTCGCTCATTTGAAATTGTGACAGTGTTAGTATGCAGTGGTTTGGACATGAGATTTGTTTTTCTTCAATGTACAGAACTTGATGAAAGAACAGACACACCCACTAATGCATTAGAGCTGTGCAATTATGATACATCAATGAATTATAATGTTCATTTTACGATGTGTCTAATCTATAATGTGTTCATCAGCTCCAAAAAGGTGGTGAATCTTAAAAAAAAAAAAAAAACCAGGGGGTGCTGATTATAGTTTGTATATATTTGAAATTTTATATCAGATAGTTTGAAGACATAAGTATAACATTAAAAAAAATGCATTTTCCCTACATCAGATTGATGCGGGGGGTCTCTGGAGCTGGTACACATTAATATCAGCACCGGAGGCCCCCGGCATAAATCAGATGCATGACAAAAAGACATTTACAGTACATACATTCAATATTTATCTTACCTTTAGAAGTCTTCAGCCTCCGAATCCTGGCATATCAGGAAGCTCTTGATCCGCAACATCATCCCCCGCAATCCGTCTCCATCCTCCTTGAAGAACAGCATCTTCTTTCTTCTCCTTCTTCTACCTTCATCTGTCATTATTTTCTTCTTTTCTTTAATCTTCTATCTTCTTTCTTTCAATCCAAAACCCCATGGTAAATCCAAAACGGATGTTGCCACATCGAGATCTTCCATTAAAATGAGACGTACAGGCCTTATTCAGAGCCTGTGACGTCACATTTTATGGTCAGATGGTACAGCTCCAATCTGATTGGATGCTGTATCATGTGTCCGCATCTTTTTTTTTTAAGGCTGTGATGTCATCTCCAAGGGAGGTACGTCACATCCTTAAAACCATATGACTGATTTCACATGATATTATAGTCAATGGTATTGAAGACAATCCCATTGGTTCTTATACCATGTGATATGTTCCATGAGTAAAAAGGATGTGAAATCATTTTAAGGATGGGTAGAGGGTGGGTAAAGTGGCCCAAGGGTGAGTGGTTAGGCCTCCCAGGTGGGTAGCAGGGGAGGGTGGGTTAACCCCTTAATTTCTATAGCAGTTATTAATCACTAACGTGATTAAGCAGTTAGGGCCATTATATTGTATTTTTTCATGTACGCTTGCTGGCAACAGAGGACATGGACCTGGAGTATGCTGACAAGGATGCCCTTCATGATGGCAGGTGTAAGAAGAAAGGTTTATTTACTTTATTGATGTTGGCTGGCTAATGGTTTATTTTGAATGGGCAAATGAGCTATTATCCATATCTGGATAATAGTTATTTTGCCCATTACAGGTAGTCCTCGTCATCCAACGTTTTACTTTACAACGAATGGGATATCCATCGCTTTACAATGTAACCCTAAGGGCTGTTTTTCGACGCTGGAATGCGTTATCCAACGCTCTCCGCTACTGTTTAACATGGGACTCACTTTACAACGGTTTCCCTATCCAACACTACTTCCAGAACGGATTCTGTTGGATAACCGAGGACTGCCTGTACTGTACTGTATGTGTTGGGGGAGAGGAGAGGAGGATTGGGGAGGGTTGTTGGGGTTAGAGGAGGTGGGCAGTAGGGTTGTTGTGTTTATTTTTGTTTCTTGGGGTTAGAGGGATTAGGGGATGGGGTTAGTTGCCTCAAGGGTGGGTCTTTAGGCCTACCGGGTGGGTAGCGAGACTGGTTAACCCCTTCATTAAATAGCAGTTCCCACCGCTAAGGTAGGGAAGGGGTTAACTCCTCCTGCAACCTTCCAGGAAGGCCTAACCATCCTCAATGGGGTTCCTACCCCCTTCATCCTCCCTCTCTGCCCCCAATAAACAGGCTATTGAGGTTGAACCCCTTCCTTCCCCGTTCCTTCCTTTCCATACTATTGGTAACCCGGGTCAAGTATTTAAACAATTCAGTTGAAAGCAGGATATCCCTCATTTCCATTTCTTGTTTATATGTCACAATCTCTTCAAAACTTGTCCATCTTTGCTTCCTAAAGTGCTCAAACCTTTTTTTCAAAGTAGGAGTCTTAATGCTGCTAACGATGTAGAGTCGTAGCAGGCATGTCGGTGAGCTCAGTGTCGAGCCCCAACACGGATACCGAGTACTGTATAAAAATCCACATGCTCTCTCGCTGTAACGCGTTTCGAGCGCTAGCTCTTTATCTTGATAAAGAGCTAGCGCTCGAAACGCGTTGGTGGGGGGGCTTAGTACCCCACAATGTTGTTGTATTTTTTTTTGTAGTATCCATTAAATTTTGGCATGGCAACTAGCTCTCTTTATTAATCCTTATTTGCTGATCCTGTGTGGCTGCCGGTGCCTGCTTTTTCCTATCTGCATATTTTCAGGACTGATGAAAAAACGGATGCACACCCCCCTCAAGTGGATGAAGATACATCTACAGGGATGAGAAGGAAGACAAGCTGACTCTGAGTGAGTAATTACTTCAATTCAATATTTGGATATTATCTGGTTATTCTCCATTCCGACACTCATATGCTGGTTCACATGTATGTGAGGTCCCTTACTGCAGTGATTGTGGGGACCCTAGTCCGCTAGTCGGTTCATTATTGGAGCCATATCAGCAGCTTTCACCTATACTGTTTGGGCTTATTCAGCCATTCAACCACAGGGGGGTTGCACCTCAGGATTCTCCTATCAAGTTATCCTTTGTTTCAAAAGGCTTTTTTTTTGCAGCACCACACATTTGCTTTTTTACTCTCGCTGTAACAACATTATTTATTAGTAAGAGAAAAGATGGATGTTAATGCTGCAGACAGTACTGTAACACCTCTGGGACTCAATGAGGACTTGACATACACTGGATTTATTTGAAAACCAATTCCATTGATGTATAAATTGTTTCCTCTTGTATTTTGCATTTATGTATCTTTAAACAATGAAGAGAAAAAAAACCCCCAGCCCAGTGTTACTGGCGCTCAACCCACTACTTCATGTATTTATATGGGGATCCACTTTCTCCTAGTGCTCTGGTTCCGCACATCAACCATACTGGTACAGCAAATACACAAAAACATACTTGGACCGGCACACATCTGGTTAAATATATAGCTCAAAATCTCACTTGCTCCTTCTCTGTTCAAAATGACAGCATCCGTTTATTACATCAACTTGACTAATGGGTCAGAGGGCCCAAATATGTTGCTGGTATTACTAGCTATATACAGTACAGCATGTTAACTATTGTAAGTTGCTGCTATAATGCTGTTATTTTGAACAAAGAAGGAGCAAGTGAGGGCCAGTTCAAATGTGTTTTTCTCTTTCAATTATGACATCATCAACGGTATATATTTAGACCTACTGAGCCACCATAGATAAACCCCTGATGAAGCTTAAGGCAAACGCCCGTTGGACACGACCAGACACCAACCTCACCGACATGGCTGCTACAATTCTACATCGTTAGCAGCATTAGGAACTATATTTTGAAAATAAGATGTAAACACTCTTGGAAGCAAAAATGAACAAGCTTTGAAGACCTTGCTATGTATATTAAAGAAACGAAAACACTTTCGTGTATTTATTTTCTCAAGCTGTCTGTTATAGTAAATGTGATTTACATACTGTACTGTATGAGTGATATTCTGCATCTCATTAGAGTCCAAAGGCTCGTACCACCCTTATGAAGCCTGAGCAAAACGCATAAGTTGAGAGTTCTGCTGATGAGGTGGAGGATGCTCTGCTGTACCAAGGAAAGCTTGGCAGTGGCAAACACAGTTATCGACATCATTGTGGGAACAGATTCTGTGCACTGCAGCATAGGATATGTCTGTGTTTCTGAAGACCAGATCTCAAGCAGCTAAGCTTTAAAGCTCTTTTTAAACAAGAATGCAAAATCACAAACTTATTTTTATAATAAATACACTATATTCTGCTTCCTATCTGCTATTATTATGAGGTTTCTTAAATGTTGATCACAGCGGGGTAGGACACCTGGAAAGTCATCTACGCTGGGCAATTCATTCGGCCATTAAGCAAGCTTTACACTGGTAAGTGCAATTATTTTTACTCTGATTTTGACTTATACAAACATACTACACTATAGTTGTTTTTTTTTATTGTGTATCATCTCTCCTATCCTTGTGCCTTAAAGATATTAACACTTTAGGATAAAACCTGTGTGTTTGTGAAGGGGGGGGGGTGTTCTAGCTGTGAGGCTGCAGGCATAGGGAGACAATTGGGGATTTTATGGAGAAACAGATCCTTGCTTTACTTTATAGTTAATTTATTTATTTTTACACTTGCTTCTTACAATTTGTTTTTTCACTAAAGTGTGTGTGATCTTTTAAGCGCCTTTTTTCTTTATCATCAGTAACCTAACAGCCCCAATCTGAGAGTATCTTGATATAATCATGAGACTATTTGTTGGGAAATTGCTCTCTTTTATAGAGGTATTAGAGATATTCTCAATAAGATTAACCAAAGATCATACAAAGAGATATTTCTGCATTCTTTGGATGAGTAACGCTGCAAATCTATTGATCAAAGTGGGGATTTAAGAGTGGAATTTATTTTAATTCCTAAATTTGTGAGTTAATTTTAAGTCATAATTATTTTATTTAATTGAATTCTTTAAATCTTCAATACTCAAATATATATTTGGGTTGGAGTAGAATTGTCTCAAAACAAAAGAGCTCAAAAGCAAGACATCAAACTCTTTAGAGAACACTTAAAACATAATAGTGAGAAAAATAACTCATACACAATAAAATATTATTATGCTATCACTTTCTAAAAAATAATAATATTATATCTCACACACTCAGTAGTTGGTCCCCTGGGTTACGTCTTCCCGAGTGTCCAGACCTCCTGGAGCAGGTTGAAAACTGATGCCTATCCCCCTCACTACAGACAGACCTCTGAACCAGTGGGCAGCACCTGGATCAACTCCAGGGACGGTCACAATCTCTGTGTCATCAAGCGGACTAGCGTCCTTGTTGGTCGCAGTCTCCAGAAGTGAAGTATCCATTCCGGATACTCACTCTCCGTGTGTCATCGGGTACGTGAAATTGGTAAAACAGGGGCTCCCAGGCTGTTAAAATCTCCCGTTTAGCAACGGGCAAGAGCACAATCACAAAAAGAGCCCCGAAGTCCAAGTTATTCCTCCGCGTTTCACCACTGGTTGTTGTTTCGTCAGGGATAATATTATCCCCGACGAAGCCACCACCGGTGGTGAAACACATAGAAGAAATATTTGGACTTTGGGACTTTATTTGTGTGATGATGACAAGATAGCGGACTTCCCTGGAGTGGATCCAGGTGCTACCTGCTCGTTTGGAGGTCTATCAGCACCGTGGAGGATTGACTCTGGATTTCAACCTGCTCCAGGAGGTCCCGACAGTCAGGAAAATGTGACTCACGGGACCAACTTCTGAGTGTATGAGATATTATAATTTTTTCCATAGCAATATTTTATTGTAAGTGTGAGATGTTTTTCTCACTGTTATTAATTGTTCTATAAAGATTTTGATCCCTTGTTTTTGCGCTCTTTTGTTTTTTTTCTCCAAGATATTTACAAATAAGAGAATTGGTTATCCAGTGGATTGGAGAAGCATACAGAGGCCAATCTCGATTTAGAACTGTGTTCTCAACTTTTTACCCAGATTTATTCTTAGCTACCAAATGTGGATTTAATTATATTTTTGTCCAAGTAGTATTTATCTGTCAGTTGTTGATAGCAGACTTATTGTGCATTTTGTGGGAAAAAACGTGTTATCTATGGTGGCGCTTAAACCAATAATTAAGTTATTGTGCACTTTACATAATTTTAGAATAAGTTTATTCACTTGTTTTACCCATTTATCTTTAGGTAATTCTTCTATTGTAGTCCATCAATATTAAGTATTAGTAGCCTTTTATCAAAATCATAGAGGAACTACTTCCTTTTAGTGCACTATTTATGTTTTAGTCTTCGGAGAAGAATTGTGCTTGATGTTTCACCGATGAATCTAGATCACCTTTGTCTTTGTGAATGAACTGAAGGAAAATTAGATTAGGTGAAAGAAGAGAGTGAAAGTCAGTTAAGAATCCTTAACAACTTTAATGGGTAGTGGAATCCCGAGATACTGATGACATGCAGGGTTGACACCACTGCGGATTTGACCCAGAGACTACGGGTTTTGGGCACTTACCTCTGGGCTACAGGCATTCTCCTGCATGTCTAGTGGCCATGGCTGCATGGCATCAAATGACGCTTTGTCGCCATGACTAGGGGATGCTACGTGACATCATGGCATCACATTGCCACGGCACTGTGACATCATGTAGCACCGTGACATCACAAAGCGTCCCATTGTCATGTCAACATGACGTAATTTGAGGTCGTGCAGCCATGTTTACTGGAGTTGGAGGGGCACATGCATGAAAATGTCGGGAGACACTGCTGCACCATGCCACTTCAGGTAAGAGAAATTTTCTCCGGGTTGGCTTTTAGTAGAAGGTGGAAACCCTGATGACATGCGATTCTGGATAATGGTGTAAAGAACTTGTCACGTATTGCGCACCTGTGAGCAGGTGACCTGCATATGGGTCAAGTGTTAAAACATGCATGAACCCTCAAATGAATAATATCACCTCTCAATCTGTCCCAGTATACCACCTATCACAAACAGTACACTTGTGAGCATGTGACATATATGCAACCAGAGTTAATACACACAGTCAACTCGCTGCCCACCTTTATCCTTCGTAAGGTACTTAAAATGAGTTAATCTTTACCCTTACTCCATTACACTATATATATTTATCCACTGCCACCCACAAAGGTATTATTAAAAGATGTACGTACAGAGCCTATGGTCTCTGTTTATTAAGAAAACTATGTGCTTAACGCATAAAAATATGTTGTAGGAAAATGTGTCCAAAAAGTTAAATTACTCTCTAAAAAGTGTACAACAGTTCAATCAGGACCCAAATTATTACTTATTATAGTTCACGTTTAATATATAAAAATACAGTGCTTAGGTTACATAATAAGGTTATTACAAGAACATACAGTTATAATAAATGCAAACAATGTAATCAAATTAACAAAGAATTCCTATAAATTAACACTAAACATGTATAAGGTTTTCTCCTCACAAAGGTCTTGAGTTGAAAAGTATGAGACTTTACGTATCTTGTTGACATCAGATACACCCTTGGTTGAACTTTAATTCATAATTAAAAAGTTGGTCTTTATATTCTAAATTCCCTTAATTGAGAACAACATAAGCCTACACCTTTCATCAATCACTACTGACAGTTTTACGATTTTAAAGAAAAAAACCTTTCTTTTGTCTTTTAGACTCTAAAATTTGCCACAATATATAAAAGACTGTATGACTTTGTTACTATAATACTTATACAAACACCATCTTCACTGTTGTGTCTGTGTACTTAATATTCATGCCTGCATATTAAATATGACCACATAACATCTATTTTTTGCAGGAAAAACAGATATCAGAGATTATACTGTACATAGAAAACACTGTTTTTTAGTATCATTTGATTCATGTAATCGCAACAGTTACAGATATATATTTGTTATTTTTGCAAATTGCTGCCATGCCCATGATATCATCATATTTAATCAATGTAGTTTTTTTTGGAATATTTTTTTAGCCCCGCCCCCTGACACTCTGCAGAATCCCCCAAAGAATGCCTTTCAAGGTACATTTAAAAGGGTCTTGTTTATTCTATTGTCAGGGAAAACCATATTTCAATCACCTCTGCAAAACCAGATTTTCTTATCTCTAGATTCTATCAGTCCTATAAAATCCATAAAACTTTTTTGACAAGCCATAAGATCAATTATTGTATTTCTAAGACAATTTGTAACCAATGTTAATCCCTCATGTGCCAGACTGGTTGAAATACTTAATAATTTCTGCCATATGCATTACAGACCACAAAAAGCATTAGGGCTTAGACCATTCCTAATAAACGGACATGTCCCAAACCTAATGGATATATTGGTTAAAAGTCATTAAGAGCATTAAAAAAATCAAGGAGTAGTTTATTTAAATGTGATAGGTCTAGTGTCTGCATGAATGTCTTTAGTCCCAAAATCTTTCTAATGCTGATGATCCTAAAGGTTTCCCAATCAGAGATTCAAAGTAAATTACAGAAGTTAAGGTGTTATAAATCTCCATGTTCATGCAAAAAAAATGAGAGTGGCATAAGGGGTGTAAATCAGAAAATACAAGAACATACGTACAGGTGAAGTCAACGTTATAAGCCTATCTAATGCATCAATGTTATAAAGAAAAAAAACATATGCACAGCTGCACATAAACATATGTTTCAATGGTACCATGTAAAATCTCATGTCAAAAGATGCACCAGTTTTTATGCACGGTAGCACGTTCATACAGTACGGCTACATCTGTATAAGGGATATTGTGTTCAATTAGGAAAAAAGACCTGATGTCTGAACATATTTATTGGATAAACTCCTTTTCTACCCATTGATCAGGTAAAACTATTTAAAAAAGGAGATGTACAGTAACAAAATACCTGTTTCAATAAGAAACAGAGTGGATTTAAAGACTGCATACGAGAATAAATTTGACATATTTTTTATAATCCCCATGCTTATAACTTAAAAAAAGGTGGAGAATTATATGATTGCATATCAAATAATATATTGTGATAGAGTCATAGACTTTGTATATGT
Organism: Ascaphus truei; assembly: GCF_040206685.1. NCBI lineage: Eukaryota > Metazoa > Chordata > Amphibia > Anura > Ascaphidae > Ascaphus > Ascaphus truei. Next base: position 490,915,179 of record NC_134483.1, on the reverse strand, counting down.
TGGTAGAAGGTTGCATTATGAATGCTTTCCAGTATGTGATGAGTTAACCCCACTTGTTAGACAGGCCACAGATGATCCTAATTAAGTGAGCTCACCTGCTTTAAAAAGGGGAAGAGGAAATGCTTCTCTAGCAGCAGCCTCTCTCAGACACTGAGAGAGGACAGAGGAGACCTGAAAGACAGAGCCAGTCTGCTTAGACTTATGCTGTCCCGAATTGAATTAAGCTCGCAGGTAAGGAGCCAAGTGGAATCACCAAATATAGTTGGTCTGGTCTACTTTAGCTAATCAGCCGGGTAGATAGGCTTAACCTAGTTTAGTTAGCTTCCCTAGCGAGGATAGGATTTTGTTTATGTTTTTGTTTTACTTAAAGGGGCAGAGCACCCATTGTTTTGTTATGTTTATGGATCAATACAACTACAAGCATATTATTTCACTGGAAGAAATGAGTTGCCTCTTCACTAACCACGTACATCCTACCACAAGTGGTGTCAGAAGTGGGATGCCGTACACCATGTAAAAGGGACGGAGCTGCACATGGTGACTGGTGGCTCCTGTGTGGACTGTTACTGTCAGTATGGAGGAGGCTGTGAAGGTTCTACTACACAGCATCGCTGTTCAGAAGGAACACATTGAGGCACAATGTGAGACAAACCAGATACTTGCAGCCCAGCTTGGCATTATCGCATAAACACAGTGGGGGCTGGTTAAACGCCTGGCCAAAATTACAATGGACTTGACCATTTCATCCAAGGTGCGGCCCATCCAGCCAAACCTATACCTGCAGAAAATGACACCACAAGATGACGTAGAGGGTTACCTCCAGTCCTTTGAGTGAATTGCTTCCGGCTGAGTTGGGTCCGCTCCATTTGGGCTGGGATTATTGCACCCTTTCTACTAGCCCAAAAAACATATTGTGACCTCGACGAAGAAGCCGCCGCAGATTATGACCGTCTAAAAATCGAAATCCTTGCAAGGATTGGAGTGACTCACGCAGTCTGTGCGCAAAAGTTCCATACATGGAGATACCAGGAACAGAATTCACCCAGAATCCAGTTATGGGATTTAATCCATCTGGCGACCAAGTGGCTAAAACCAGAAGCTTATATCCCAACCCGGATCCTTGAGATGGTGGTGTTGGACAACTTCATTCGAGCATTACCCCAGAACCTCCGACATTTGGTGGGACAAGGAGATCCCCTCACTTATGATGCCATGGTAGGCGCAGTGGGACGTTTTATAGCTACCCGTGAACTATCATGCTCCACGTTCTCTCGCACAAACTAAAACCCGCGGCCCAACACTAACAGTAGAATCCAGCGCTGGAACAAAGACCCGAGACTGGACGCACAGTTTGAGGGAGTGGAAGAAAATCTGGATTAGGACAGAAACTCTAAATCTCTGATAGGGTTTCAAGACCTAACTGGGCCAATTGTTTGTTTTGAGTGTGGAGAGGCGGGACATATTAAGGCTCACTGCCCTAAGTTGTCTGAACCAATGAGGTGTGCGTATGGCTATGTGAGGTCAGAGTTCTGTGGAAAGGCATGTGTGACCCGCAGGGATAAAAATACTCACAACGTCCTCACCACAGTGATTTTAAATGGTAAACCAATCTCCGACCTGGTAGACTCAGGGAGTGATATTAACTTGGTATCAGGGAAGTTGGTTAAGCCTCTCCAGTTATACCAGGTTGAGAAGCTGTGGGTATTACGTGTGCATGGGTGTACGCTTCCGTACACCATGACTCCGATAAAAGTAAAAGTCGAGGGGCAAGTCATCCAAATTATGGCAGCAATTGTACCAAAGTTACCCCATTCCCTAGTGTTAGGTTGTAATTTTCCTGATTTTGACACCATGATCAGAGGACAACTCACCTTAAACAATCCTACTCCGGATGAAGTTTTTCCGTTTACAGACCCGGAATTAGTCTCTGAAGTGTCTAAAACCCCTAAATCAAAACAAGAACGCAGGAAGGACAAAAAAGAGGTCCGCCCCCATCCCAGTTAGCACTGGTTACTACTCCTAACAGAGGGAGAACAGAGGATGAGGAGTTGTCAGAGACAGGGCTGGTTGACACTCAGGAGTTACCCGTAGTTGTAACAAGTCAAATTCAAGAAGAGGAAGATTTTGGAAGTCTAGAACTTTCCACAACTAATTTTGGTAGGGAACAGATCCCCAGTTGAAAAATGGGTTTAGCCAAGCGGTATAAGTTAAGGGGGTCCTGGTAGAAGGAACAACCAAGGCCTCCTATCCCTATTTTTGTATTAAAAATGATTTGTTGTACCATGTGAGCTAAGAAGAGGGCCAAGAAATAGAAAAATTGTTAGTACCCAGTTCAGTAGTAAGGAAGGTCATAGAGATAGCACACTCTCACTTATTGGGGGGTCATCTTGGAGTGGAGAAAACACAGAAAATAATCCTAAAAAGATTTCACTGGCCAGGGATATATAATGCAGTAAAAAGGTTCTGTGCCTCCTGCCCCGAGTGTCAGTTGATAGCCCCAAGACCAAGCTTGAGGGTCCCGTTAATTCCTATGCCTATTATTGAGATTCCATTTGAGAGGATTGCAATAGATATAGTGGGTCCCTTGGAGAAATCTGCCAAGGGTCATCAATACACTCTTGTAATTCTAGATTATGCCACTCGCTATCCAGAGGCGGTGCCCTTACGTAATACTTCCTCCAAAGCCATAGCTAAGGAATTGTTCAAAGTATTCTCCCGACTCGGGATACCAAAGAAAAATTTGACAGATCAGGGCACCCCATTCATGTCCAAGCTTATGCGAGAGTTATGTGTAGAGCTAAAAATAAAGTCCCTAAGAACTTCTGTTTACCATCCGCAAACGGACGAACTAGTAGGGAGATTTAAGAAAACTCTTAAAATGATGTTGAGGAAGGTGGTTAGTAGTGATGGGAAGAACTGGGACACCTTGTTGCTTTATCTCTTGTGTGCTATCCGAGAAGTACCACAGGCCTCTACAGGGTTTTCCCCGTTTGAACTCTTGTATGGGAGATGCCCAAGAGGGATTCTGGGTAGCCTCAAATAATATCGTCTTGGTACCTAAGCCTAATGGGTCAATACGGTTTTGTAATAACTTTAGAAAAGTCAATGAAGTCTCGAAGTTTGACGCCAGCCTATGCCCCAGGTACGAGTTAATTGAGAGGTTGGCAAGGGCCCGTTTTCTAACCACTTTAGAGCTTACAAAGGGTTATTGGCAAATCCCGTTAACAGAGTCAGCAAAAGAGAAAACAGTGTTCTCCACACCTGATGGCTTCTTCCAGTATATAGTTTTAACCTTTGGCCTTCATGGGGCGCCTGCAACCTTCCAATGGTTGATGAATACATTTTTACAGTCGCACTCGAACTATACCTCAGCATACTTAGATGATGTGGTAATTCATGGTCCACATTGGGACAATAACAAAAGGTTGAGGTAGTGTTGAGAACCTTTCGGGAGGCGGGTCTCATAGTCAAACCAGCTAAATGTTGAGTCAGCTTGACAGAAGCAAAATATCTGGGCTATGTTGTGGGAAGGGGGACGTAAAACCCCAGCTCAATAAAGTAGAAGCCATTGAGAAGTGGCCCCATCCCATTAGGAAAAACAGATTAGGAAATGTCTAGGCATTGTGGGATACTACAAGTGATTTATACCCCATTTTGCAACCCGGGCTGCACAGCTTCAGACTTAGTAAAAACAAAGGAACCCAATGTGGTAAAATGGAGCAGTGGTGCGGAGACCGCATTTTTAGGCCTACGTACTGTACAGCGCTCTGTAGTCAGCCAGTCTTGGTAGCTCCAGATTTTACAAAATAATTTTTTCTGCAAACGGATGCCTCCAAAGTAGGTCTCGGTGCAGTCCTGTCCCAGTTTGTAGGAGATGAGGAATACCCGGTCTTGTATTTAAGTCGCAAATTATGTCCCCGCGAACAAAGATATGCCACGGTAGAAAAAGAATGTTTGGCTGTAAAGTGGGCAACAGACACTTTAAAGAATTACCTATTAGGCAAATCTTTTACCCTCATTACAGACCATGCACCCTTACAGTGGATGCAAAGAAACAAAGAAAAGAATTCTAGGGTTACCCGCTGGTTTCTGTCATTACAACCCTTCAATTTCACAATGCAGCATCGGCCAGGCATGTAGTTAACTCATCACATACTGGAAAGTAGGCATAATGTAACCTCCTATTGACATATACAGAGTATATGACTCTGTCACATATCCCCCTCCCCAGCGTAACATTACCATGTGGAGTGGCCCATGCACGAGACTGTGCACCCATGGTAATGCAGACGCACTTTCTAGGGTGCACAGTCTCGGTGCATGGGCCGCTCCACACGGTAATGTTACGCTGGGGAGGGGGATATGTGACAGAGTCATAGACTCTGCATATGTCAATAGGAGGTTACATTATGCCTGCTTTCCAGTATGTGATGATTTAACTACACTTGTTAGACAGGCCACAGGTGTTCCTAATTAAGTGAGCTCACCTGCTTTAAAAAGGGGAAGATGCAAAGCCTCTGGGGCAGCAGTCTCTCTGAGACTGAGAGAGGACAGAGGAGAGCTGACAGACAGACCCAGGCTGCTCGGACTTGTGCTGTCCTGAATGGATGAATGCTCCCATGTAAGGAGCCAAATATTTTTTGTCAGGTCAAGCTTAGCTTACCAGCCGGGTAGAAACGCTTAACCTAGTTTAGATAGCTTCCCTAATGGGGATAGGCTTTTGTTTATGTTTTTGTTTTACTTAAAGGGACAGAGCACCCATTGTTTTGTTATGTTTATGGACCAATGAAACCACCAGCATATTATCTTACTAGAATAACTGTGTTGCCACCTCACTAACCATGGTTATCCTGCCATAATATATTCTGTATTGATCTGTGACAGTTGCATTGGTTAATATGCTTGTCTCTTGGTCCACACATCTAGAAAAATGTAATCACCATTCTTTTGGTAGTCAACGCATCCATTGGCCAATTTTATTGATTTTTTTTCGCAAGTGCCACCAGCTATGGTCCCGTAGTTCCTCATTTAGTTTACATGAACAACTATTGCTGATACATTAATTTCATGCCTGAAATGCCTGCAGTGTCTGATAATCTTGATTTTTGTTGTTCAAACCCAATATTGGCTAAATTACTATTTATCCAATCGAATGGCTTGCACCACAACATTAACTGATTTGTATCTTTATTGGCCTTTAGTCTTGATTGACTTTCACCCTGAAACTCATAACATTGACTTATTAACTTCTGCAGTAGTTCCCTCATTCATCAGCCTGTACTCATCAGTGATGATACCCATCAAGGTTTATACATGTCTGTGAGTGGTTTAAACTTGCTTTGCTAGTCCCATGCTGTGTTTAAAAGCTGTGTGAACGGCGATACTTCATCTTAAATGGGCTCCATGTGAATGAATATTCCAGGCAAAAGGTGACACATTGTGTGCTCATTTGCATGTCATCTCCCAGAATCCCTTGCTGCAGTGGGAGCACTGTATGGGAGGTGATAATGGTTGAAATGCGGGGTTGCAGACCTGTTTAAGACATGTGAATACGCTCACAAGTGATATTCTTTATTGGCTATATATATATATATATATTTACATTTGCATATTTGCTTTGCTGTGGAGGGTTTTTGTCACTTTTTTTACTCACCATAACTTAACTCCGTATCATAGTTGGCCCATCCTTTAGCTTCTTTGCATACCCAGTTAATCAACCCCACACTGATGAGACCCATTAAGGTCGAAACAGCTGTCTGTGGGTGGTTTTCTGGGTATGCACCTTAACCCTGGCTGTGCTCAAAGCTGTGACCATGCAGCAAGCTTAAGCCTATAGGGAACCATGTTAAAAAATGGTTTTTGAAGCAAAAAGTGGCACTGTGTGCTCATTTGCATGTCATTTCCCAGAATCCCTTGCTGCAGTGGAAGTGCTGTGTGCTGGGTGATAATGGGGAAAGGCGGGGTTGCAGACCTGCCTAAGACATGCAGATGAGCATACAGTTGTATTTACACACATATATATATATATATATATATATATATATATATATATATATATATATATATATATATATATATATATATATAACTTCTTATACAGACCAAGACTTCTCTTGTGGATCACGCAATTGGACTGCTGTGGATACATACTTTCACAACTGCTCATATTTTATTGAATCTTGTGAGTGTGATTCCAATCCCCTTCCCCCCTCCCTCCCTCCCCCCCTCCCCCTCTACCTTCCAATAAATGTTATCTTTTTACGCTATATGGCGTGCGCTCTCTCTTTTCTTTCCTCTAGGTTCCACTGGATATGGTTCATCCTATTGAGAGCAGCCTGAAAATCCTCTCCAATGGATCAACTACCTTATTCCTTTTGGACTTTATCACTTAGACTGGTTCTACATTTATTTATTTCTTCCCATTTAGCTATTTTGATTAGTAATTGTGTATTTATTGCATTTATGGTTCACTTTTTGCACATATTTTTATTTGTGTTTACCATTTCACTTTATTCTCACATGCACTATTATCACCCATTCCTTGTCACTATACTTTAGTATATTAACTATACACATATTGGCGCTACTTTTTCTGTTTGTTTTATATATATATATATATATATATATATATATATATATATAGCAACTGTATATATTCCTGTATATTCATTTGCATGTCTTAGACAGGTCTGCAACCCTGTCTTTCACCATTATCACCCAGCACACAGCACTTCCACTGCAGCAAGGGATTCTGGGAAATGACATGCAAATGAGCACACAGTGCCACTTTTTATCTCATGCTCACATTACATGAGCAACCCTTAGCCAATGCATGCTGCTTTAGACACAGCTTTTAAGCAAGGGCTTGGAAGATGCAAAGTCAGCAAACCCACTCACAGACATGTTTCAACCTTGATGGGTATCATCAGTGTGAGGTTGGTTGCTGACATTTGCTCAGATGAGATTAAAGAGTAGGTAATCACCACATTTATTAAGGTTATGGTGGGTAAAAAAAGTGACTAAAACCCTCCACAGCCCTTGGTTATAGTGCTGTGTGCTGGGTGATAATGGTGAAAGACAGGGTTGCAGACCTGTCTAAGACATGCAAATGAATATACAGGAATATTTACAGTTGCTTTATGTTTTACTGTGGAGGGTTTTAGTCACTTTTTTTACCCACCATAACCTTAATAAATATATATATATATATATATATATGTGTGTGTAAATACAACTGTATGCTCATCTGCATGTCTTAGGCAGGTCTGCAACCCTGCCTTTCCCCATTATCACCCAGCACACAGCACTTCCACTGCACCAAAAAATCTACTCGCCACACAAAAAAATCTACTCGCCACCTAGTACCAAACGTGTCCTGCTTGGGCCAATATTTACTCGCCCGGGGGTTAAATCCACTCGCCCGGGGCGAGCAAATGTGTAGGTTTGTCGAACACTGTATATATATATATATATATATATATATATATATATATATATATATATATATATATATATATATATATATACACATACATGTACACAGACTACAGTAAGATTAAACTGATGAAGGGCCTAGCCCCCCAAAACATTGTATTGCAATTCCGTTTCTGCTGAATAAAAGATAAAGATTTTCACATACTCTAGCTCCAATTTATCGTGTGTGCGGCAGAGTTTCTATATACAGAAAATTGAAAGGTAGGAAAAACATTTGTTTGGTCCCAATGTGTTGTCTCCAACTGGATCTTCCTCGAGAGATCCATTCAATGTGCTAGTCAACTATAGCCTATTCATTGTTTGCATATGTATACTTTTCTCTTTACCATAGATATTTGTCCATAGGGCACACGAAACCCTTTTCATGCATTTGGCTCAAATAATTACATTCTCGCTACACATAATAGTCAATGAAAATATGTCTGAAAAACTAGATAGATTTAGAACACTGCACAACTTTTCAATGCACAAAAACAACAGATTTATAGAAGTGTGACTTATCTCACGCTAAAATGCAAAATACAAAACAGGTTCATATATCATATGAATATACTTGATTAGAGAGCTAAAGCAAAGTACAGTACATAGGATAATTTCGGACCAAATGAAAAATTATAAACAATAACAAATTGATGAAAGCAATGTATGAATATTTATGCCCATAACTAACTAAGCTAATAAGTCTGCCCATGTGAAGAAAACATTATCTAATGATTTTATGTTCTGCTTTAGCTTTCTTCTCTTTAAGAAAAAATAAAATCCATTGTGTTTGTATGCTGACCTTTATCTTTGATCCATATCAATTCATACAAATAAATAATTTAGATATATCAATAAACAAAAAACATTGGAAAGTTGTTTTAAAAAATATTGTCCAGAATTATTTTAAGACAGAGGTATCTCAAGGACAGAGAGAAATAAATGATTTTAATGTATATTGAAACTGTAATAGATTAAAGAATTGCATTCTACCAGACTGTTAGGGGCCTATGCTACTGTATAAGCACTGATAAGCCACTTATCGAGCACTTATCGATGAAATGCCTATTGCTATTCAGTAAGCCTCGATAAGTGGGCGATAAAGGCATAAATCGCCCATTTTTTCAGCCATCATAAAAAAATTGCCGGGTGAGCGGTGTTGTTGGCAGGTTCTGAAACTCGTGCAATTCTAGTAGCCGCGATTAGGTTATCGAGACCTATTGCGGATCTAGAATGGCGAGTTTTTTCCAAAATCCTCACGCCAGGAAAAGTGGCTTATGAAAAGCTGCTGAGAGGCGGGGAGACGGGACAGAAAAAAAATGCTTTTTTTCTGCATCGGATTGATGCCGGGAGTCTCCGGAGATGATATCCATTAATATCAGCACCAGAGACCCCTGGCATGAATCTCATCCCATGTGTCCTCATGTGGTCCCCGTGGGTGTCTGGGGGCCCTTGGGTGGTCCCTTCGGGTATCTGGGAGCCCTTTGGTGGTCCCGCCGTGTGTAATTACGTGTGTCAAATTATTGAGAAACTAACCAGGAGAGGGGCAATACTGGATTTGGTCGTATCAAACAAATTAGAAGTAAAAGCAAATATTCAAGTCCTGGAACATTTGGATAACAGTGATCATAACATGGTCTCATTTTAAATAAATGATCAAAAAACAGATTACCTGGGTTCAACAAAGACCGTAAACTTTAGAAAGGCAGATTTTAATAAATTGAGGACTAATCTACAAATAATACACTGGATGATGTTTATGCAGGATAAAATATAGAAAATAAATTGTCAGTCTTTAAAACATTGTTAGAAAAGCACACTTATCAGTGTATACCCTTGGGTAATAAGTATAAAAGAAATAAGTGAAAACAAATGTGGCTAAGTAAACAGGTAGGGGAGGAAATTGAAAAGAAGAGGCAGGCGTTTAGATTCTGTAAGTTAGAAGGGGCGGAGGCATCGTATCAGAATTATAAGGAACTAGCTGATATACCCGGCGTTGCCTGGGATGTCATTTTCCCGCTCCTCTCTCTCTCTTCCTCTCTCTCTCTCTCTCTCTCTCTCTCTCTCTCTCTCTCTCTCTCTCTCTCTCTCTCTCTCTCTCTCTCTCCCTTTCCCCCCTCTCTATCTCTCTCCCTTCCCCCCTCTCTCTCTCCCTTCCCCCCTCTTTCTCTCCCCCCTCTCCATCTCCCCCTCACTCTCCCTTCCCCCCTCTCTCTCACCCCCCTCTCTCGCTCCCCTCCCTCTCTCTCTGTCCCCCCTCTCTCCCCTCCCTCCTCCCCCTCTCTCTCTTCCCCTGTCTCCCCCCTCTCTGTTTGTTCCCCGTTCACATCAATCCGTTCCCCCCCACCCTTTACAGCTCCCCCCCTTTACAGCTTTGTGCAGTGTGTGTGCGGCAGTGTGTGTATTTGTGTGTGTGCATCAGTCAGTGTGCGTGTGCGTCAGACAGTGTGTGTGCGCGTCACTCAGTGTGTGTGCGTGTCAGTCAGTGTGTGTGTGTGTGCGCTTCAGTCAGTCTGTGTGTGTGTGCATGTCAGTCAGTGTGTGTGCACTTCAGAGTGTGTGTGTGCGCGTCAATCAGTGTGTGTGTGCGTCAATCACTGTGTGTGTGCGTCAGCCAGTCAGTGTGTGTGCGCGCGTCAGCCAGTCAGTGTGTGTGTGAGCATCAGCCAGTCAGTGAGTGTGTGTGCGCGTCAGTCAGTGTGTGTATGTGTGCGCGTCAGTCAGTGTGTGTGTGCGCGTCAGTCAGTGTGTGTGTGTGTGTGTGTGTGTGTGTGTGTGTGTGTGTGCGCGTGTCAGTCAGTGTGTGTGCGCATCAGTCAGTGTGTGCGCGTGTGTGTGTGTCAGTAAGTGTGTGTGTCAGTTAGTGTGTGTGTCAGGCAGTCAGTGTGTGAGTCAGGCAGTCAGTGTGTCTGTCAGGCAGTCAGTGTGTGTGTCAGGCAGTCAGTGTGTCTGTCAGGCAGTCAGTGTGTGTGTCAGGCAGTCAGTGTGTGAGTCAGTCAGTCAGTGTGTGATTCAGTCAGTCAGTCAGTCAGTGTGTGTGTCAGTCAGTCAGTGTGTGTCAGGCAGTCAGTGTGTGTCAGGCAGTCAGTGTGTGTGTGAATCAGTGTGTGTTTGAGTCAGTCAGTGTGTGTGTGAGTCAGTCAGTGTGTGTTTGAGTCAGTCAGTGTGTGTGTGAGTCAGTCAGTGTGTGTATCAGGCAGTCAGTGTGTCTGTGTGTGGCAGTCAGTTCGTGAGTGTGTGGCAGTCAGTCTGGTGTTGCCCTCCCTCTCTCTTGACTGCCTCCCCCCCCGCAGAGGTGTGGAGGAAGGGGGACACGGGGAGGCAGTTTTTGTCCTGACTCTTCCCCCCCCCGCGTGGAGCTGCTGATTGGGGGGGTGGGGGATGCTACCCGCTTGCAGGACCCTGGCCTGGCCTCACAGCTGGCTTATTCTTCCCCTTCCCTCCCCCACCAGGGCGCTCCCGGTGTAGAAGAGCCGAGTGGGCGTGCGGAAGGCGTCGGCGTGATGTGCGAGGAGACGTCGGCGTGAGTGTGGCAGCGTGTCGGCGGCGGCCCGGAGTGCGGCGGGGTGGTGAGTGCGGAGCAGGGGTGAGAGGCGGGAGGCGGCGGGTGCTGGTGAGTGCGGGTCGGTCCAGAGGTACACGCGGTGTGAGTGTGGTGTGACAATCACGGCCTGTGTAGGCCAATGAGCTGTGGGGCACAAATACACACACAAACATTTTTTCAGACATATATATAGATGTAACAATGACAAAAGGGCAATCAAATTAGCAAAAATGGATAATGAAAAAAGGATTGCAATAGAAAGTAAGAATAACCCTTAATTTTTGCAGCTAAGAAAGCTAAGGCTAAGTCAGACGTGAGGTCCAAGTTCTCGTTTTAGAACGTAGCGATCGCAGCTAGACCTTCTAGCTTAAAAGAGAACAGGAAGCCCATGTGGATATCCTGGTCAGGGTAAGCTTTCCGAAGCAGACACCCTGCAGATTTCACCGCCAGCAAGTGTGTATTTTACCTGTATCTTTGTATTTCACTTTGTGTTAGCGGATTTACCCGAATAAACCTCATTTTATACCACTACCTTATTTTGCTTAATGAATGATCCCAGTATAAATTGGTTAAAAGTTCTGGTATCCCTTGACAATGTGTATATTTTTACAGTTATTACCTTTAACAATGTTAAAACGTGAACAATTTTGGATTTACATATTTGGGTCTAAACATCCTTGTGGTTTTAACAAACTGATACAATTAACTCCCTTTTTAAGAAAATGGCCAATAACATAAAACATTTGGATATTTATATATTGACTTAGGTATCTATAGTAACTGCTTGATTTATCTGTTCCGTCCTCTAATCATGTTTGTCATTTTAACAGCCGTTCCATTGCATTTATTTTATCCATTTTAGTCAATTTTATATAATATATATTATATGATTTTTACCATTTTTTATAAGTGTTTTTATAAGTGCATTTATATTGTGATTTGTTGTTTTATATATACATATATATATATATATATATATATATATATATATATATATATATATATATAATTATGCGGCCGCTTTTATTTTAAGCCTTCTCGGTTATTTTCCGGTGACTTTTTCAGAATGCCACGCGTTTGACCGCGTTCATGCCACATTCATGCCGTATTCATGAAGGCCGTCACCCGTGCTTGATCTGTTTAATGATAATGGTTCGGATTTAATTTGGTGCAATTCTTTGCGTATCCGCCAGGTGGCAGATATTCATGAATTGTAATGAATTCTAAAGTGTACACTACAGTACTGTACATGTGCTTCAGTAATGTGTCGACTTGCAGGTGTTTAAAAAATACCACAGTGGTTCATTGTGAATTGACCTTGGTACTGAAGAAGTTACAATACTGTATCAATTTAATCATTTCATATTAAAAACTCAATGCACAGTATCTGGTTTTCTATTGTCTAGAGAGTTCAGAGATGAGTACGCCGCCGCAGTACGTGTGGAAAAAGCCTGACATAACTCACGCTTATTTAATATGGTCCGCAATTAATGAAGCAGATTATAAAATGGCCACTGTTGGTCAAATGTATCAATATTTTATCGAAAATTATGACTTTTACAAATTTTCACCAGATGCTCGTGTGTGGAAGCGTGCAATAAGAAAAAAGTTATGTATTGATCCGTGTTTTTTTTTCGTATTGATCCCGCACCCGGAGTTAGAGGAGGGTATTCGTGTGTTGCGCCAGATTTTTTCCAATATCTTTAAACTTCTAATTGAACGCATGCGCATTAATAATCAACAAGGTCCCACCCAAAGAGAATTACAAGCAGGCGTAGAAATGTGAGACCAGGCTCGTTCGGGAAGATTACAGCCACAAAGCCAACCATTTGAAAATGAATGGTTGTGAGAGGTGTCGATAAGAAGTTGAAATCCTTGAGCCTTGTGTGTGTGCGGGGGGAGGGGGGAAAGCTGTATGATGGATTACCTGTAGTTCAAAGAAATATTTTCAACAGGTCATCCTAATGTTTTGATCCCCACACCCCAAATAAAAATCACAGTACTATGCCACCCACCTCATAAAGAACGTACATGACTAGTGTAGAATTAAAAAGCAACAGTACTGATTGATTCTCATAATATCCAGAATTGTTATGCAAGCCCATGTCGATAACCGGAAAAAAATAGATATTTTTAAAACGTGATTCTCATAATATCCAGAATTGTTATGCAAGTCCATGTCGATAACCGAAAAAAATATGTATTTTTAAAACTTGATTCTCATAATATCCAGAATTGTTATGCAAGCCCATGTCGATAACCAAAAAAAACAATATTTTTAAAACTTGAACTAACTTCTAAATGAATGGGAAGTCATACACGCATGCGCAGGAATGTAATGCCACGTTCGCGAAGATTCAAGCCAGAAAGTCATCCATTACAAATGAATGGTGTGGGAGAGCTGTAGATAAGAATTTGAGCCTTGTGTGTGGAGGGGGGGCGAGGGGGAGGGCACTGTATGCGGGATTATCAGTTCAAAGAAATATTTTCAAAATGTCATCATAATGTTTAATGTGCCGAAATGTGATACTTTAACACGCCAATGCGTTTCAACAATGTTCAAATAAGACACACTGTACTGTACAGTACACGCATGCGCATAAAATAAACAGTATGAAAAGAAATAAAAGTATTGATTACTAAATAATACATATACTGTAGAAATGTGATCATTTTACATTCGAAGAAGACGCAACGTTATATTTTTATAATACTGTATAAATCTTCAAATTTACAATTACTGCGCGCGCACACACAGACTTGCAGAAAATGTACGGCTGTACTGTAGGTTGAATTGCTATTAGACTTTTAAGACAACAGCTCGCGATCGCCCACCTGAGTTTTTAGACTTTATTGCAGTATTACAGAACATATCGAAAACCGCTCCGGAAAAAAAGAAAACAGACCGCATCTGGCCGTGGTTATCAGAGCGGCGCGGCTACGGCCGCCTTAGGATAAAGGCGGTCGCAGCTGTATATATAATTTAGCATTATGTGAATGCACTTTATATTCAGCCAGAGTGCAGGTACCCCTGACGAAGTCTTTCGAGACGAAACGCGTAGGGAGTGTTCTGTGGACTTGATATTGTCCAGTTTTATTATCTACTGCCTCTCACCTACAGGACTATTCATATTTGGTAAATTAAATACCATTTGTGGCCATATTATCCTTGCCGGGGTTTGCCGCAGGCTATCTTGAGAGCCCAGTGACGTCACCAAGCTCTCGCGGGATTGCGATTCGAGATTCATTACAGTGACGTGAGGCTTGGAGTGGAGAGACGCTTCTCACCTCTTCCGGTACACGGAGCATACCGCAGAAGCTGTTGATCTCCATCTACATCAGACGATCACACCGGAGTGGCTGATTTCCTGCATTATGGCTGGCGATTGAGTATTACTCATGATTGTTTATATCCCTGTTATGTTTGTGAGTACGCATTTTTTTACATTCAACTCCATAACATTTTTGTAAACTTTACCACGCTATGAGTGCACCTGTCTTTTGTTTTATATATATATATATATATATATATATATATATATATATATATATAAATAAATAAACAAATATAGCTGTATGCTCATCTGCATGTCTTAGGCAGGTCTGCAACCCCGCCTTTCCCCATTATCACCCAGCATACAGCACTTCCACTGCAGCAAGGGATTCTGGGAAATGACATGCAAATATATATATATATATATATATTTATATCTATATATATATATATATATATATAGATATAAATATATTTATGCTGGTATTTTAACCTGTTAGATCCTGTGAGATCTGATTAAATATTCTATTTACGCTAATCCCTGGTGTGCTGTGTGCATATTCTTCTACATTTAACAATGTCTCTCTTTTATTAATTAAAAAAAAATGTGGAAATAAATAACACAAATATCAAATGTGATACCTCATTACAATATTAAATGTGATACCTCATTACAATATGCAACATTAAGTAAGTTGATATACTAATTACAAAAAAAGACGGTGTGAAACAGCGCTATATATACTAATAAATACACTTGAATTAGTGAACAACACTGGCAGCCAGGTAAAACAGACAGTACAATCAGTCAGAGGGCATGGGAAAAAAGAGTATACCGGCGCCACAAATAATAAAGTGAAAACCAAACCAAATAGTGTAAAGTCCAAATGGAGTCCTATTAAAGCTGGTAATGAAGGATTCTCACATCAACGAAGTGCAATATGTGGAAAAAGAAAAAGAACAAATTATGGTGCAGTATGTCAGTCACTGAGACTAAAAAACATAGACACACTAACAACACAAGACAAACAGGACAGACAGACGAAAACACACTAGCAAGACTTAATATTAAAGCTAATTTATTACTGGGTGTGGAGGGTTAAAATAACACGCATCCGGAGGGGTAAAAGTGAAACCCTACTCACAAGACGCTAGACAAATACAGGCAACAAGCTGGAAACATGCTGCTGGGCTTCCAAGATGGCGACCGAAGCACTCTCACTGTCGTCCTCACGTGACAGAGGTGGAAGGTGGGTCACACGAATGACGGGATTTCTGGGCGGATGTGACGTCACGCCACAATAAAGTCCCACCGCAGACGTTCCTCCTTCACTAATCCTCAAATCTTCCAAACGCATTTCGTGCGCATGCGCGCACTTCTTCAAGGGATGTCATCCCTTGAAAAAGTGAGCGCATGCGCACGAAACGCGTTGGGAAGATTTGAGTGTTTTTAGAGCCTTGTCCTGGCTTGTGGAGTAGTTTGCAGTTCAGCAAGTGGAGCCGTGGTGTAATCGTGGTGTAATTGCTGAGGATTAGTGAAGGAGGAACGTCTGCGGTGGGACTTTATTGTGGCGTGACGTCACATCCGCCCGGAAATCCCATCATTCGTGTGATCCACCTTCCACCTCTGTCACGTGAGGACGCCAGTGAGAGTGCTCCGGTCGCCATCTTGGAAGCCCAGCAGCATGTTTCCAGCTTGTTGCCTGTATTTGTCTAGCGTCTTGTAAGTAGGGTTTAACTTTTACCCCTCCAGATGCGTGTTATTTTAACCCTCCACATCCAGTAATAAATTAGCTTTAATATTAAGCCTTGCTAGTGTGTTTTCGTCTGTCTGTCCTGTTTGTCTTGTGTTGTTAGTCTGTCTATGTTTTTTAGTCTCAGTGACTGACATACTGCACCATAATTTGTTCTTTTTCTTTTTCCACATATTGCACTTCGTTGATGTGAGAATCCTTCATTACCAGCTTTAATAGGACTCCATTTGGACTTTACACTATTTGGTTTGGTTTTCACTTTATTATTTGTGGCGCCGGTATACTCTTTTTTGATATACTAATGTTACTCAAAGTAGCGTAATGTATTGAGGTTGCATATTCCCTATAATACTAGAGATGGGTGAAGTTTTCGCAGAAATTTGAATCCACTGAGGATTGTAAGTTCAGGAGAGAGAGACCTATTTTTGTAGTCTCAAGTGATATATATTCACTCAAACCACAACGGAGCGAAACCTGTGCTCAAAAACGAAATATACTGTACTAATGGATATGCTAAGCATATTTAAATGAAATCACACCCCACACCTCGTAAAAAGATTCAGCAAAGCCTATCCTGATAAGCCATGTCCTAATACACCTAGTAAGCAAAGGGGCCCAACAGGATCAGTACCCACAACTTCTGTTTTTCAGGGCAGCAGCTCTAGGAGTGGGAGCTAAAGCAGTTGCTCTATAACTCCACTGTCACTGCATATTTTTGATCTCTACTGTTCACACCTGTGGATAGATTTTGGTAAAAAGTCCAATCAGATTTTGACTAACTCGCCCATGTCTACTACAGATGCTATACTATGTTCAATTTATGTAGACAAGATCTATGTGCTGGAATGCAATCATTAAGGTCTTACTGAAAAAAAAGATATTGGAAGACAAATAATTGTACACATCAATAGTGTTATCCTCTGACTGAAATGTGCCAAATATTGTGGGTGTCAATGTTTTCATAGCAGTTTCTTAGAGGGAGAACTTTAATGTCAAACTTGTTTCCTGTAAATACTGTATGGTAGACCTTTGTTGATCCTTCCCTTGGAGAGATTATTGCTGTAAAATTCATGTTTTTTCTACTCATATAATTTTGTTTAAATGTATTGTAAAGTTTATTATAAAAAATTCTCTCTTTTTTTGTCCCTTATTTAATCAGCTATGAGGCAGTTTTCCACTGCTAGAGAAGAGTTTAGCTCCAATAAAATGAATGAGAATAAAATATTAGGTTTAGTTCCTGATCTGTATGCATATTGGACTGGATATTCAGAAAATCAGAAAATAACTTCAAAAAGTATTTTTTTATGATTTCATTAAGTTTAAACAGGACATAGATGAAGCCACTTTCTCACTTGACCTACAGTAATTAGGGCTCAAAACTCTGAACTGCAAACATGACTGCTATGTATTATTATTTGACGATCTGAAAAATACAGTATATATGAAACATTATTTCTCAAAATGTTGGATAACTCCAACTACAGAGAGGATTTAAACAACATTAAACACATTTTTTTTTAAATTAGTGTTGCGTTAAAAATGTTAGTGCTAAAAGGTAATCTAAATCTTCTAAAAATGTACATCGTATGTATGAAGAATTTATACATAATTTGTTGTTTCCAATAATGTTTGACTCATCTCCCTTGTTAATTTATACAATTTTAATAAAGACCAAATTATGTGTATTTTTTAAATATATTATTACATAGCAGCTTAATTTTGTGCTAACTTTATTACCAGTCTTTTTACGGTTTACGCCAAGTTGAACTTGACCGCAATTTTGCCGCACTTTCATCTTGCGCAGTTCATTTCTGTTCACCAAAACAATGTAACTTTTTTTTTAATGCAAGCTGTTTAATCCTGAAGAAACTTATTGATCAGGCCCCACAAAACATACCACGTGTATAATGTACAGTTGTCTATAAAAAAAGATAGGTAAAGCACGAGTTAAATTATTGGGGTGGGATCTTTATCCATTCTCCATATATCTAGAGGGAGGAGTTAGGTCCCTCTATATAAGGCGTTTCACTCCCTCCTAGTTAATTCTTTGTCTAGTTACTGTATGATTACATTTGGTTTATTTTATTTAAAACAATACACAGCCCTGCAAATAAAGAGAGGAAATTAATCCAAATAAGGATTCACGTGGAGCTGGCCCAGAACAGCGCAAGCACTATAAGTTAATGGATCCCTGGCTAAGCAGACCTGTAATGTAGCGGGTGTCACAGAGATAGGCCCCAAGTGTGCTACCGCCAGTGCCACCTTAATGCATGGGCCAACTGGTCTGTAGCCGAGGACCTTTCCAGGGCCCTAGATAATTCAAAGGCCCCTGATCTTTCAGAGGCCCGACAAATACTATGGCACAAAATGTCATTTTACATTCGTAGTTCTAACTGAATTTTTTAACTATTATTTGAGTGTGATTACCACAGTATATTGCTTTTAATTTTATATAGTCTTTTTAGAAAACATTTTTATTCAAAGATAACGTTTCAATAATTTTTATTGTATGGTGGTCTAATTTATTTGTCGAAAAATGTATTAAAAAAAAAAAATGCGCAACACAAAGTTATTACAGCGTGACCAACCGGAGTCCACAATTCCTAACATTGAAATTGCTTTAGGACTGTTCCTATCAATGATCGTCACAAACTGCAAAGGCGAAAGATCTTTTTCTAAGATGAAACTTATAAAGAATGAGCTGCACAGTTGCTACTTCCACCAAGCTTGAACCCTCTTTCCTTGATTACAATCTAATCAGTTATACATCATAAAATCAAATTGTATTTGTGACATTGCAACAAACAAAAAAAAACAGAAAGAGACACATGTAGATACAAATAAAATGTTTGCATTTGTTGTAATAATTGTAGTATCTCAATAAAAGTTCAATAAAACATAATGTATTTCATTGTCACCTTTTGTGGGTAGGGCTCCCAATTTACACTGCTCAGGTCCTTGAAAATTCTTATGACAGCTCTGGCTACAGATAGTTTCTGGGGACTCCTCAATATTTTACCAAGTCCTTGCGAGAAGTATATCCCTTCTGAGTAAAGCACGGGGCACGCTGGAGGGTATAGTTAATTTAAGTGCATTAATCTATGTTGCTGGAATAAAACTCACTGTGACATATTGTTATGGATGGTTTAATATACTTTCAGTTGTTTGTATATGTCTTTGGTGCCTGTTTGCCTACTTTTGAATTCCCTTGCACACAGCCCTGTTCCAATACCCTGAAGAGTAGTGGTCAAGATTGATGAATTGATCAGTTGACCCCTGAAACCTGGAAGGGGGGGGGGAGGGGAGACGGGGGAAAGGGGGGAGAGGGAGGGGGGAGGGGGGAAAGGGGGAGAGGGAGGGGTGGGATTCTAAGGCCTTGTCCAGGGTGGCAGTGAGCGGGCGGGCGGGCGCACTCACACTGGCCACAATGAAACAAATTGCGGCAATGTGTGTGGCCAGCGTGAGCAGGCACCTGAGCATGCGCTGCGCTTAGCTGCTGGCCAAGCAAGCACATTTGAATTTGCAGCTTGCTTGTGCCACTGCCCATGAGCGCCTGCACGCTCAGCACCACCCTGGCCGCAGCCTAAGACGCATCCCTATTTCAGACATGAAAATGGGAAAAAAGGTGCATCTTAGAATCGAGGAAATACGGTATATCAAATAAAAAGATCACTTCTGAGCACATTTACATGTCTTAGACAGGTCTGCAACCCTGCCTTTCACCATTATCACCTAGCATACAGTGCTTCCACTACAGCAAAGGATTCTGGGAAATGACATGCAAATGAGCACACCATGTCACTTTTTGCCTGAAACCCATTTTACATGGAATCCTTATAAGCTAATGCTCGCTATACGGTGGAGGTTTCTTGTTGCCTTTTTCACCCACCATAACTTAAAATGTGATATATAGGAGGAGGAAGCCCTAGTGGAGAAACGTGTAGGGCAGACGTTTGCAGACAGAGCAGTTTGAGACGCGCTGCAGACAGGTCTCGTGTACCGGAGCAGAGGCAGCGCACTGACGTCATTGGAAGACGGAGTCTCACGAGAGTCAGAGCCGGAGCACATGACGCGGAAGTGATCCAGTACAGCAGCAGTGCAGAAAACCGGAGAGAGACAGATACGAGTGTGAGAGACTCATTCAAACTCTCAACTGCCTGATTTTATTTCACAGCATGTGAGTGGAATACTGTTTGTTATTTTTTAGATAGATTTTAATAAAAGTTTTTACACTATTCCTTGTTCTATTGTCCCTTTCCACTCGTCCTCCCTTCCCCCCCTCCCGGTGAGTCTCATCCCCTGTAAAGGTATCATCTAGCAGCAGACGGACGGTGATTCTGCAGCAGCTTTCTGGAGTAATCTGTGTAAGTGAAGTGCAAGAGACACACAGACATCACAAAGACAACCAGAGGCTGAGTTCCTGAGTCCCATTGAGGATTAAATGCTTTCATTTGCTGAACAAAGTGTAAGTGCATATTTTACCACCCTTAATCTGATATTCACAGACATACTGCCCTATGATATTTTTCTCTTTGTCTCTTCCCTGGCTTATTTGCGCCTAGGTCGTTTCTTCCCTATATATATATATATATATATATATATATATATATATATATATATATATATATATATATATATATATATATATATATATACATACAGTACATGTTGCAGACTATATTTTCAATTTAGGAAAAGCACCTCAATAGATCTATACATATGCATATATACACTTTACATGTTTGTGTGTGTGTGTGTGTGTGTGTGTGTGTGTGTGTGTGTGTGTGTGTGTGTGTGTGTGTGTGTGTGTGTGTGTGTGTGTGTGTGTGTGTGTGTGTGTGTGTGTGTATATATATTTGAGTATTGAAAGTGAATTTCATTTTTCAATTAAAAATAGTACAATGCTGAGCTAAGTGCTTTAACTTTACTGCACTTCCAAGGATGGCAGTGTCCCTTTTTTATTTATGCCATTGCTATATGACAAGAACTGCTACATCAGCAACACAATCCAGGTTATATTACATTACTGACAGTATTACTCACTGATTATTTTCCACTTCTACTGCCTCTTATTTGTTACTGGTCATCTTTGAAGACACCCTAACTCATTTTTGTACAGTGCTGAAGGGGTTACAAACCCACATCAGAGACTCTTATCGTTAGTGGTTTGGTATCATGATGTGTTTCTAATGTTATTGGTTCATTGGCTAAATAACACTGTCTGCTGGATACGAGCAAAAGACACACATTCCACTGTCTGTTTTTGAAATCACTTTATTATATTATTATTAAAGTGATAGTGTACACGGATCATTGCAGTGCAAACACACAAACACCTTCCAATTAGTATTATCGGCCATTTTGGGTCTATATCAGCAGTGATCAAAGATCCAGTGGGTCACTGGGGAGAACAACAAAAAATGAGAAATAAATCTCCGTATGGTGCTTCTAATTCCCAGGATGATCCAATGTTGGCAATATAGCCCAGGAGTCAAGGGTTAAGTCAAATTAGTGCAAGTGTATAGACATGTGACAGGGCATAAAGCTCACCAAATAAAGCCAGATATGGACAGAAAAACATATAGCCACCTCAAAATGAAACCACAATAAAGCCCTTATATAAAGGGACTCCTTGTGTAATCACTATGGAGAGGGATGGTATCCTGAACCAAATCTGGAGCCATGCAGATACCCTATAGTCACAGTCACAATAAAGTATATATATAGATAAATAACTCACATAATAGACCCCTTGAACTCCATGAGTGCGTGCATCCATCCATGGTATAGATTAAATATGCGTGAAGAAGTGGAAGAGCACAGCTGAAAAAAGTAGGGCTGGAGGCAGTTTGAAGAAAATAAAAATGCTTTAATAGAGATGCATGGTAGCAAAAGCTACATAAAAGGGTCCTCTAATGCATTTCGCGCTGAATAGCGCTTTATCAAAGAGCGACCTATGTCCCCGCTGATCCCCCTTATATACTAGTCAATGCGGAAGTGCTTCTGCGCCAAAATTCAGTCAGACAGAATCTGGCTGAAGCTGAGTCTCCGTATGTACTACGGTGGCCTCATAGGGCCACATTCCACTGTCTATTTCTCACACATTCCACTGTCTGTTTTTGAAATCACTTTATTATATTATTATTAAAGTGATAGTGTACACGGATCATTGCAGTGCAAACACACAAACACCTTCCAATTAGTATTATCGGCCATTTTGGGTCTATATCAGCAGTGATCAAAGATCCAGTGGGTCACTGGGGAGAGACTTGATCACCGAGTAATGAAGACTGGAGGTTGCTACTATGGATCTAAACGTATATAATATACAGACACATAGGAGTGGCCAACTCCTGTCATCAGGGGCTACCAACAGGTCAGGCGTTCATGATATCCCTGCTTCAGCACAGGTGGCTCAATCAGGGGCTCAGTCAAAGACTGAGGGGGAGGAAGAGGGAGGAGAAAGAAGGGTAGATGGGGATATATCTGACAGTGGTTTTAACTACAAACTAAATGAATATCAAATACAAATTATCCTAACACAAAGTTGTGGAAGAAATGTTACTTTGTTGAAAGTAACAAAGTTGGGACCTGCCAAAGCAGCTGTAAGATAGACTAGGGGTGAGCAAACTGGGAGGCGATTTACCTTGGTGGCGCGGGCGGCTGCAGAGGCCCGCGCTCTTCCATAAGACATTTAATGCCGGGGGATCGCATGAGACCTCTGCAACACTCTACTTACCGGGATTCAAAAGTGTGGTGACGTGTCGCCGTAGGAATGTAAGGAATCCGTTCCTGGTTTTGGCTGGCGCTCATTCTTGCAGAGTTGGTGAGCTCTCAGGCACACCTTCCCTTGGATTTGCAAGCACTATCACCTGTGCTTGCAATCACTGCAGCTCTGTCTCTCTGCTCTGGCATTGGAGGAATTCCCACACACCCCTGTCTTGGGATTGGCTATCTGCCCTTCTTATACTGGCCTCTCCCTTTGACTCATTGCTGAGCATAACCCAAGATTCACTTGGATGTAACTGTGTTTGCCACAAGCTACATTGCCTTAGCCTTGCCTTGTTCATGAGACCTGCTGCATTCACCCCAGGCAGAGGTCTGCTATTTGGTTCCTGTACTGAAGCACTGGATCCCCAGTGCTAGTCTTGCCTTCTTCCAGAGATCTGCTGAATTCACCTGAATTCACCTGAATTCACCTGAATTCTGCTGAATTCAATGCTGAAGCGGTGTGCTTCTGACTTCCTGTTGCCGAACTCAAGCCTGGACATCGACTACCCTACCGTCTCCAACCCTGACCCTGCTGTGAATGACTACGAACTGCGCAATCCAGAACTGGCTTTGTGGTCCAAGGTCGGTGTGTCCACATTCCCACCTCAGCCCCACGGTCCGGTCCCGGTTTTTGGCGAGCACATCCATTACAGGGACCATGTGACGTGATGTTACATGACCCGTCGCCATGCCAACGCATCATCAAATGACGTTGCGGGGTCACGGCGTGACGTCATTTAACGCCGGAAAAAAGTTAGGGGGAGCAGGCGGGGGGGGGGGGGGGGGTGCGCAGCACCAATAGTTTGCGCGCCCCTGAGATAGACTGTAAATGCTGCAGAGCTGTATGTGATGAGGGGAATGGGGGTGCAGCTGGAGCTTGGTCAGCAGAGGTATTTACTGCTTACAGTTTTAAATGTGACGTTTTTTAATTACAAATTCTCCGTTGCCAAAAATTCCGGGCATTACTGAATGAATAATTCCTGAAATTTTAACCAATCAGAGAGCAAAGATTTCAATAATGCCTGGAAATGTAGCAATTTAGCCTATAATAGTGTGTAATGCCCAGAATGTTGCCAGATCAGAGAGCAAGAATTTCCTTACTTTACTTTGTATGGAGTGGGCCTTTGCAGATGCGGGGGGCAGGGAGTTGTCAGAGCAGAATTTTTACCAATTTACAAAATATTTTGTTCACAGTGTGGGGAGGGATTGCATTCCCACCAACCTGTTATCCGGAGGGGGAGAGCTGGAATATGTGGAGACAGGGAGGGCAGAGGGTGGTGAAACCGGGCATCTACTTGAGGAGAGAGGAGCGTTAGGGAATAGGCCCAAGGCCGTTGAACGTAGAAGGGGAGCAGGGAAGCAGGGGAGAGGGGGGCATAATGAAGCAAGGCTGTCCAATATAGCGTCCAAGGTTATGATGTATAACAGAGCACAGCCAACGACGATCAAACATGATTAAAAAAAAAAATCCAGGACAAACTCCAAATAAACAGATCAGCTTATTGCAGGCTTCAGTAACAGAAGGACTACATGAATGCACCTACGCATTTCATGCTGGAGCACTTTATCAATGTGTAAAAGGGAATAAACAGTTTGCATTTTTCTACATACCTGCCTGATCCACAGCGATGCACAGGAAGACGTCATCGACGCGCGACCGCAAGACGAGTCGCGCTGACACAATGTGCATCCTCATTGGCCCAGTGGATCAGGGGGTATGATTTTTTTTCTAAAACAAACTTTAATCATAAAGACATTCACGAATTAAACCAAA
Organism: Ascaphus truei; assembly: GCF_040206685.1. Taxonomy (NCBI): domain Eukaryota; kingdom Metazoa; phylum Chordata; class Amphibia; order Anura; family Ascaphidae; genus Ascaphus; species Ascaphus truei. The sequence goes on along the minus strand of NC_134483.1, from coordinate 490,890,589 downwards.
AGAAGCCAGAATTAATACATATATTTTTATCAAGAAAAATAATTCATCATACAAAAATACACATAATCCAACAATATATAATTAGAAAAAATGAAAATGTGTGGTGCTTCTAAGAAAAACCTTCAGAGTTTGAATATTCAGTTCAGGGGTATTAAAGCAGACTGGTGAGTACAGTCACCTTGATAAAGAGCTACGCTCGAAACGCGTTGGTGGGGGTCTCCTGTACCCCGTAATGTAGCTGTATTCTGTTGGCTCCATTAAATATTTTTTTTAGGGTCAAATCTCTCCTTGACTTATTTACAGTTTTTTGCTTTTTTCCTGAGCAATGGTGCCTGCTTTTTCTTTGTCCTTATCAACAATATATAATTAACCTTGTCTATAATGACACAAATAGATTGCACCAGAGCCCTAGCCACATAGGAATAAGGGATGTAAACACCCAAATGCACAAACCCTAGTTGTAACAGGGAGGGAGAAGTGCTAGGAAAGCAAGATGTTAAAGATAAACTGACCTTAAGCACTAAAATTCTCCTTTATACTCCTCGTGGCAAGCAGGGCTCCAACAGCAACACAAACTGACCGTCGTCACGGCCGTGCGTCGCTGCGTAATGACGTCACCAACGCGTTTTGTGTCACATGACACTTCAGGGCTTGGCCATAGACTCTCAGAGAGGCACTAATATACCTCCCCCGGTTCCTATATTAACCAATATGGAACCATGTCTTATTGCAGGATGTCAGACATCCAATCAACTGCTCACATACAAAATAACATACATAAACAATAACAATATACCAAATTGCTAATAACGAATATAAAAATAATGATAAATACATAACTCTTACAAAAATAAAACCAAACTCAAAATAATGAACTATAATTAATTTAAAATAACACATTAAAATAAAAAAAACACTTAAAATTGAACCAGAACAATGACTCTTAATTAGTCTATTATTACTCATCTGGCAACTTACTTATAATAAATTTATATGTGAAACATAAAGATTTTCAGAGCTATTTCACTCTAAGCTCCACACAGTTACATTATTTGTCCATACCTTAAAAATATAAAATATATTGCAATTTATATTATAAAAGACAAGAGATAAACAGCATTATCGCAGCTTGTCCTAGTTAACCTATGAGTGTCAGAGTAAACCCTCGCAGGACACCCATAAGAAGGTGCAGATATAAAACACCCCTTAACCAAATTAAAAAATATAAAAATAAAAATAAAAGGAGACCATATGGACATTAATCTACATTCATCACACTATGAGTACTGATATAATCCTTTAAAATTAATTATATGTCAGTATCTAATGTGATAGAAGCCATAGTAGGAGATGTTGTAAACTACATATGCTTATAAATACATCGCAGCCTACTAATTCACTAAACGAGTCAGAGCTAAGCTTGCACGACTCAATAAACCACATATCAAAATCTGTTCCATATTGCTATCAAGTAAATAAATTTCATAAATAACCGTATTGACACAAAGACTGTACAACCAACCTCATTAACCCCCTAGAGTAATAATAAACTAGTCTTATATTACCCTCTGGGGATTTTATGTTATTTTAGAAGTTATTTTAGAAGTTATTTTAGGGGTCGTTTGGAGAGACAGCGCGCTCAATACAATATTTTCTTCTGTTGCTGAAGCCTGCAATAAACTGATCTGTTTATTTGGAGTTTGCCCTGGATTTTTTATCAAGTTCGTTGGCTGTGCTCTGTTACACATCATAACTTTGGATCGTCACAATCTACAGACTGCACACCGTGGATGTCACAAAGGATGCTCATGGAAGATAGCAGGTAACGGGCCATAGTGCCCTGAAATATATCCTGTTACTTTCTGGAATTGGTATGTACTGTATACTGCCCAGTGTTTGGGTGTTTATTCATGTGGTTGTCAGGTGGACATCACTAGGCATATATCCCTCTCAGGTGCTATTAGCACTCATTATATATATTGGACATCCAATTAGCATCTGGACATTGAAAGACCTTATCAATACGTTGATTACAGAGACACGTTTGATTCTGAGCACTACTATACTCACCACACAACTGTCCAATAGAGGGGGTTAGGTACTTCCCTGTCCTACTATACGATTGAGGGGATTATTACTTAACATAACATCTAGAGCAAGCGCTGGGTGTCCAAAAGTGCCAACGGGTCTTCTAAGTCATGTGATTGCTTTAGGAACGATCACAATGCGACTGGTGCCTGGATGCCAAAAGAGTTTCTGAAGTCAAAGTGGTCAGCCTGGTCATCCCCAAGAAAATGAGCAAAATGAGCAAGTGCATATGACATACCTTCCGTAGTACATCATATGGGATTCTGAAATACCAGGACTCATGCCATACCAGGTATGTCTTAAGGAGCAATCATGCAATAGCCTACGTGTGTGTGTATGTGTGTGTGTGTGTGTGTGTGTTTTAAATAAATCAGCTCTGTTTTCTATAGCAGGTTTTATCCCACTTACCCTTTTTTTACTTTTGCCTAGATTTTTAGCCAAATTAAATTTACTAGGAACCCTGAATCCAAACCAATTCAAGTCACCAACAACACAAACATACACGTTTTATTAGGATAATGAGCATCAAAACTAGAATTGTACCTCAATATCACTGATATTTGTGTGCTCTTTTCACGCTTATCTTGGTTTTTATCAATATCCACAAAAAGAGTTTTTAGTAAACATCTCGATGGAAATTACTTGTATACTTGGCTATATGTCAGTTTTACATTAAATATTCATTTTTTTTAAAGGTAATACTCAGAATGTAAAGTTGGGGAATGGAAATGGAATAATATAACAGACCACAGTTTTAAAGTTTCGTTTTTATCATGTGAAGTAGTCAAGATTTGAATTAATACTGTAAGTATTTTTTTGCGTAATAATTTTTCAGCTAAACTGCATTATATTAAACATACACTGCCTTATGTGTGATTATCTGTAAACATATCACTGTATGCCTATTGTAAAACTGCCTTTCTTACGCAAGTAGGTAGATATGGATAACGTTGTGTGGTATTATAATAACCTTGACGATTTGGTTTGACATACAGTAATACACAACATAGCTAAGAGCTTTACTGATTTGGAAAGACGGCTTCTTACAGTAGCATATTGAAAATGGGCTACTGTGCCCTGTAAGTTTAAGACTTGTATTTTTATACTGCGGCTTGCAAGTCAATAGGACTATGAACTTGACCCATACTGATACTGGCTGACACTCTATTAAGAGGTTGAACATGAAGAGACTACAGTAGTTCGTGTGCATTGTCAATTCTCCACTGCAGCAGGAGACACTAAGCTACATGTTACAAAACTCACTACAGGAAGCAGTAAAATCACCTCATGAGGAGCTACAGTATTATAAGGTGGCTTGTGCTTTACCCCCATTCAATAACTTTGGCCCTAAGTGGAAGGGACAGTCCTGAATCTCAAACTTTTCCTTATCTGACGGGAAGTTTCTGATGCCTCCAGGTATGTGCTTGTAGATGCAAGCAATCAATTATCAAAATTATTAGTAGACCTGTCTCTGGCATAATTTTTTTTTTTTTTTTAAACCTATGAAACATTAAAGCACAGCACCATAGACCTAACTTTTTGGAAAGGTCCATGCAATATTTGTGCTCTAAAAACAAAAGTGGGGCATTAAGGGTGTTTACTAATGTTAGGTTTAAAGGCGATGCAAACATTGGTGCATGTTCTTTGTTGTAGACAGAATACCATTATGAACGGAATTTAATAATTGATTAGTAAAAGAAGGAAGTTGTTGGTAAAGGCCAAATATTCCTGAGTGGGTGTGTTTAGAAATACGTATAAACGTATTTCTTGCGTTATTCTGGGGTTAATAACGCCTGCTAGATCTGCACATCTTTCATGAGACCATGGTGGATCTAACATGCCCAGCCTGTCAGTCAGCAAAGTTTGGGACGTCAATCGCATAGAATCCCTGGAACAAAAGTCATCTTTTAGAGTTAATTTAACCAACCAATCTAATCTCTGGACAAGACAGATGATGGTGGGATCCTACAGCAGTACAAAACTAGGCTGTCACCTTCCATCTCTCTCTTGGCAACATTTCTCTGAGCAGCATCTCAACACTCTTTTGGAGGCATCTTCCATGGGAGCTCTTGCTCCTGTCTGCTTCCCTTGGATGCTTGGGTCTTAGTTCTGCTGTCACTGAGACAGTGTTCGCCAGCTGGGAAAATGAGGAGGACATGCCTGAACACACTAGAAGCCTGATAGTTTAGTAATGAACACAGTGTTGGGAACAGCCAAGCATATACTCAAACTGACCTTCATACATACGAAGGAAAACTGATAACTAGTGAGTTCGGCATCATGGTCCCAGGATAATCCAGCTCCGCATCTGTGTGCTGCTCAACTGCATCAGCATCTTGTCCCAGATGTGCAGTTCCCGGAACGCTGCCTGTCTGATTTCAATATTTCATTGAGTACAAGAATTGGAAGTAACTCCTCAGTGGAGATCAACACACTTCTGAGTTTATTCTTCTAAGTTGTTCATCTGGCTACTCAGGACAGATTCAAAATGGAGATGTGTGACATTTTTGGGCTAGTTCACAAATAATGTAAAACTAGCCAATTGTTTTATCAAAAATGTTTGTTTTGCCAAACGTCGCATCCGGAGAGACAAACCTGAGATACTTGGGTAAACAGTGTATCTGAATATGTAAATTTGCTTAACTCGCAGGTATTGCACATATGTCCACATATATCTCTATATTTATTAGAAGTGTCTGTATTTGAAAGTATATAAGTAAATGGGTCCTCTAAGTAATTAATCTCTCCGTCTGTCCCGCTCTCTTTCTCTCAGGGTCTCTATGAAATAACCCTTTTGCTTAATGTCTGTCAAAAGTTTCCTGGATGCTGCCGACCAGGGCTCAATCGCACAGAAACGTATTTTGACTGCAAGGGGAGTTTCTGTACGATAGTGACATGATCGGATCTAATGCAGTTTAATGTATAAACCCTCTTAGAGTTAACTGCTACGGCATCTCAGTTGATACAATGTTTACTGCATATACTGTAGCTATGCATACTGTACAAGTGCAACCTGGAATCTGACACCTCATTGATAGAGTAGGTTTAATCTGCTGTGTTTTGCAAAATGTGCTATTATTTTATAATTTATCTTGCAGACCTTTTTCTGGTCCAGTAAATTAATGCTTAAACCTATTCCCTTTGTGTTATCGTTGACTCGCTTATCATTTATACTGCTTTATTGCTATTGGGATTGCTTTTATATTTTACATTACCTGCCCACTCCTTTGGTGTATCAGTTCCCAAAGTATGGATTAGTAAAAAGGGTTATGCAAAACATAACTTTCTCCCGTAGTTCACATGTATTGGGAGACCAAGTCAGAATCTCATGTGTACCGAACAATAGCCCCACAAAAAGTTGTAGCTGTAAACCTGCCATTTCAGACTACTCTACGGGTGCTCTCCATATGGAATCTGTTATTTCATACAGAATAAATAAACAGGTAAAATGGAACGGAGTGTTATGTGTAATATAAAAGGCCTAAAAAAACACCTAAAATATCTAAAAAGAAGTACTACAATAAACCAATAAGATATTCTTACAATTACAGATGAAATATGTGAACGTCTGCATATTTGCTCACGTTTTTCTGAAATTTTTACGTAAATTCACATTGCTTAAAATGTTGCCAATTTCAAAAGAATTTAGTTACAATGTTACCACTTTTAACCAAAATTTGGTGAAAGTGGCAGAAATGGCAATATACAGTCTAAAGTGACCGTGCACATTGACTTTTAGGGGGTAATTGCATGTTCACCAAAGTAGCAGTTTGTGACATAGGGCCTCATGCAGTAAGCGCCGATAAGGCGTTTATCGCCATTTTTTCTCCAAATTTGCCCTCCCGATTCAGTAAGCGCCGATAAGTGGGAAAATTCGGCAATTTTTGTTGCCGATAAAAACTTATCGGCAGCCGGGTGCCGATAAGCCACTTATCGGCACTTTTTGAACTCGGCTGAATTCAGGTAGCCCCGATCAGCTTTTCGCTGCTGATCGGCACTCCAGAATGGAGAGTTTTTCGGCAATTACTCCCGCCAACTAAAGTTGGCAAGTTGGTGGAGGAGAAGCATCGGCAAGGGCGACACTTAGAAAAAATCAGGCCTTTTTCCTGTCTGTGATTGATGCCGGGGGTCTCCGGAGCTGATACCAGCACCGGAGCCCCCCGGCATGCATCCGAGGCAGGAAAAATGCATGTACAGCCCACTTCATTACCTTAGCGGCTAACTGCTAAGGCAATGAAGGGGTTAACCCACCGTGCCAGCTTAATTGTGGGTAGCGGGGGTGGGTGAAGGGGGTATTTGGCCCTTGTTGTTTGTTTAGGTCTTGCGGGGGGTTGCGGGTGCACTTAACCACTTCACGACCGTAGCAGTTAATACCGCTACGGTCATGAAGGGGTTAAGGCCTCCCGCTACCCACCCGCAAGCCCTAAACATCCACCGTTGTGGCTAATACCCCCTTCACCCACACCCGCTACCCACAATAAAAAATAATCACACACAGCAGCCCCACACTAAATAAATAAATATATCTAAATAAATAAATAAATAAATGAATATAGATATAAATATATATATATATATATATATATATATATAACCCCAACAACCCCTATAACCCCTAACATACACATATATGCACATCAATGATACTACAGGCCGGCGGGGGCCCTTGGGTGTTACCCGCAGGCCTGAAGTACCAATTATGTGCCCCCCCAAATTAATGTCAAAACACATACATACTTATAAAGAATTACCCCCCCCCCCTTGGATAATAGTGAATGTGCCCATTTTAATTACATAAACACCAATCAATACATTAAATACATATAGTACTCACCCATGTCCGGCTGCCACGATGAAGGCCATCCTCATCTTCATCCTGCCCATGCCCCCTCTGCTGCTGCAAAACAGACACAAGACTGAAAACATCCAATGTAATGTCCCCTAACCCCTTAATCACCATAGCGGTTATTAACCGCTACCGTCATTAAGGGGTTAACCCACCATCACCCACCAATCGGGACGCCTACATACCCTTCCACACATACCCCCCACCCCGTGAGGCCAAACCACCCTCATCCACTACCCACAAGGGAGGCCTACCCACATACCGTTGGGGCCAATACACCCCCCCCACCCCCAGTACCCACAATAAAAACAATACACAGCCCCACAATAAGCATCATTCTATTTATTAAATACATTACCCACCCCCTGTGCCTCCCCATAAATACATGATTTATCCCTTTACATACAGGGTTCATACCCCAGCCCCACACGAGTCCCCGGCGGGCTGGCAGGGCACCTGACAGACCTACAGGGTACCAGCAACATGTTTCAAACAGGTTCTGGAGGCCTGTTGGTACGTCCCACCAAGCGCCATGGCCCCCAGTTGGTCTCCTTGGGTCACCGTGGGCCACAATTGGGTCCCCACGGTAGGCCCGCGGATGTCTGGGAGCCCAAGGTCAGACCCACATGTGTCTGCGGGGCCTCGGGTGGTTCCCACGGGTGTCTGGGGAACTCACAAGTGCTCACTACGGGTCTGCGATGCCCCCACGGATGTGGGACCACCGCTTCATCCCCGCAGACTATGGGTCCGTGGTGCCCCCACAGATGTGAGGCCACCGCTTCATCCCCGCAGGTGTCACCCGTGGAACCACCAGCCTTATACCCGTGATATACCCGAGGAGACCGCAGGTGGTCTCCAGAGGTCTCACGCAGAACCACGGAACAAACCCTGAATGTAAAAAAAATAAACCTGGCCTATACATTCAATACATACACCACCCCCCCCCCCCCAACACCTACAGTACAATAATGTGCAAAATAACTATTATCCAGATAGGGATAATAGATTATTTGCCCATTACTAAACACATTAACTAGCATATTCAAATAAATAAAGTACTACTGACCTCATCAATATGAAGCCCCCATCGCCAGCAACATCCTTGTCTTTCGTTGCCCACAAAATACATAGCCAATACAAAGCCAATACATTGCAATTACATTCAGATATCAATTAACCCTTTAAACACCTTATCGGATAATAACCTCAAAGGTAATTAAGGGGTTAAGCCACACTGGCCCGAAACCCACCCTTCACCCATTCATTTGTACAGTGGCTTCATCATGCAACTATATATATATATATTTGTAGTACAGCATGTTTTTGATAACCCTTCTACATTTATTTGTATATTGGTTCATCATGTGTGTGTGTGTGTATATATATATATATATATATACATGTATATATATATATATATATATATGTATATGTATATATACATACATACATACATACATACATACATACATACATACATACATACATACATACATACATACATACATATATATATATATATACACACACACACACATAATGAACCAATATACAAATAAATGTAGAAGGGTTATCAAAAACATGCTGTACTACAAATACCACTTCTCTATACAGACACACTACAATAAAATCAATTTCCTTTAATAATCCAATCTGATCTTCCAATCAAAAATCCTAAAATGCCAATCAAAAACCTCAAATGACAATCAAAACATTGCATTTACATTGTATATATGATGCATACAATCTATGCACCATATACATTCTGCAAATGAATGTTAACAATAACATATTCAAAACAAAATACCAATACCTCCAAACAAGTATACTATTTAAACCAATCCAGTAAACATAAATCAATTAGCATTCATTAATTACATCCCTAAACAATTTACATTCCATCCCTAACAATTAAACAATTAACTAATTCAAGCCTTGAACAGAACAAGTAATCCTGTGAAAAAATAAAAGTACCAACAAGAATACAATATACATAAGCAAGCCTCATCCTGACCTAAAGTACGCCATACAATAGCAACAATTACATCTATCTAATTTTAAAATACATTATACACACATTTATGCATAGCAGCATAGCCAAATTAATTTTAAACACAGCAAATCAAGCTTTTAAAACAACATCATTTCTTACCCAGTATGTATATATCGATCTAGACATTCATACATACATACAGTGGCAAGAAATTATATGCCAAAAATAAATAAATACACATGTTAAAAAAGCTTTGAAAAAAATTAACAAGTTAAATAAAATACATTTCTTTAGTTCACTTACTATTACTTGACCCACTCACCGACTCCCGTTGAACAGCTTACTCTCGAACCAATCCACCAGGCACAGGAACCCATAAAATAACAAACTATAAAATAATAAACATTAAAATAAAAATCCAAAACAATCCACGGGTCTTCTATTTGTAATCCATCTTCATCTGTATTCTTCTTTCTTCTATCTGCGGCTCTCTTCCGGGGTCTTCTTCGGCCACGCCCTGGCCTTCTTCTCCTCAGCGTCTTGCTTCAAAATGAGACGACATAGGCTTTTAAAGGCCTATGATGTCACATTTTCGTCATGGTTCCCACGGCCCTGATTGGGCCCTGAAAACCATGTGTTTTGGCCGAGAAAAAAAAAATGATGATGTCACTTAAAGGCAATGAAAGCACATCCAATCAGAATGGCTTTGCTTCAATTGCCTTTAAGATGACGTCATTAAAAAAAACATGGCCGTCCTCATATGGTAAGGTAGCCAATCAGAGCGTGGGAACTCCATCCCAACTCTGATTGGCTCTAGTATACCATGTGACAGAGGCTTGGGGAGAACGAATGTGACGTCATTGAAAGCCTGTCACATGGTACTAGAGCCAATCAGAGTAGGGATAGACTTCCCACGCTCTGATTGAGAAAGCGCGCTGTGACACGCGAAACGTACTTCGGGGAACGTGTGACGTCATTACGTTGACGTACACGCGGTTTGTGATAGGAGACACGGCTAGCTCCAGACACTTCACGGGGCTCAAGCTGCGGATACACTAGACGCAGGACACTGAAAATCAGGTTGTATTTTGCTTCACTGAGTCCTCCTTATACCTTGTCTTGTGTGTTTAAAATTTACTTTGGCAATTTGGTATATCACCACACATGATTGTGTGGGACTTTGCAGCTCCACGCAGTCTCGGTTTATTTACAGCTGTGTGTTTTGAACATTACCTGTTCACTTTTTTGTTCTGTGCCTCCACACATTTGGGGATTTTATCCATGCACTTTTGTGCATTTTTATGGTGTCTCGTCGTTTTTACAGTATTCTATTAAAGTATTTGTTATTTTCATTTGAGTGTGACCTTTTGCGGATTACGCTATTTAGGGAATAGGTTATTTTGTGGCCTTCTATGATATGACAATACACTCATTTTGTCAGCTCTCCAGAGTGCAATAATAGGGGGCTTTATATAATCCTAGCTGATTATTTGTGTGTTGAAAATTATTTTTTTTACATTCAGGGTTGGTTTCTTGGTTCTGCGTGAGACCTCTGGAGACCACCTGCGGTCTCCTCGGGTATCTCACGGGTATCAGGTTGGTGGTTCCACGGGTGACACCTGCGGGGATGAAGCGGTGGCCTCACATCTGTGGGGGCACTGCGGACCCGTAGTCTGCGGGGATGAAGCGGTGGTCCCACATCCGTGGGGGCACCGCGGACCATAGGTGCGGGGATGAAGCGGTGGTCCCACATCCGTGGGGGCACTGCGGACCCGTAGTGAGCACTCATGAGTTCCCCAGACCCTTGTGGGAACCACCCGAGGCCCTGCAGACACCTGTGGGTCTGACCCAGGGCTCCCAGACATCCGTGGGCCTACCGTGGGGACCCAATTGTGGCCCACGGTGCCCAAGGAGACCACCTGGGGGCCATGGCGCTTGGTGGGACGTACCAACAGGCCTCCAGAACCTGTGTGAAACATGTTTCTGGTACCCTGTAGGTCTGTCAGGTGCCCCGCAGCCCACCAGGGACTCGCGTGGGGCTGGGGTATGAACCCTGTATGTAAAAGGATAAATCATGTATTTATGGGGAGGCACAGGGGGTAATGTATTTAATAAATAGAATGCTGCTTATTGTGGGGCTGTGTATTGTTTTTATTGTGGGTACTGGGGGTGGGGGGGTGTATTGGCCCCAACGGTATGTGGGTAGGCCTTCCTTGTGGGTAGTGGGTGAGGGTGGTTAGGCCTCACAGGGCGCGCTATGGTGATTAAGGGGTTAGGGGACATTACATTGGATATTTTCATTCTTGTGTCTGTTTTGCAGCAGCGGATGGGCATGGGCATGATGAAGATGAGGATGTTCTTGTAGTGCATGTAAACACATGAAGCCTGCCAAAAGTTTTTTCCAGTTTGCCTTGCCACCGCCACATGGTGTGAATATATTACCAAATAAGGAATTTAAGATTAACAGTTTTATAAATTGTAAAAGTCAATTTGTGATTTATCTAATAACATGTGGTTGTGGCAAGAGGTATGTGGGGAGGACGACTAGAGCCCTTAAGTTCAGGATGTTAGAGCACTTAAGGCTCATAAAATTGAGAGACACTAATCATCCAGTCTCAAAACATTTCACTGAATGTGGTCAGGGAGGAATTAATAATTTTTCCTTTTTGGGGATTGAATTAGTTATTTCTAAATCTAGAGGAGGTGATCATATCAACCTTCTGGACCGTAGGGAGGCGTATTGGATCTTCACTCTCCAAACGCGCTTCCCTATGGGCTTGAACATTGACTGGCAACTATCACATTTTTTGTAAACATTTTTGTGATAGACGTATTATGGTGTAATTAGTTGGTAATACAGATTAAATAAGACAATTGTCATTATATTGGACATTATATTCTTATCATTATAACCTTTGAACCTATGCCTTATCATGCAAATATTATGCCAATATGTAAGCTTAAATTGTTCTTTGATGTATCTTGTGGATAATACTTCATATTTTATAATGGTTGTATTTCCCTGGTTCCTATGATTTTAGGTACACAATCTGTGTTATGCAGTATATATGTGTAATATGTCTTTAAATTTACTTTTCTTGCACATTTTTTTAATCATGTCTAGAGGTTTTTATTTTTAACTTTTTTTCTGTATATAACTTAGTTGCAACACAGCTAGTTTTTTAATCCACCATGTTCATGTTTATTCTAGATATAATAGTACCCTTTATTAAGCATTAGTTTAGTTTAATATAGCTTTATTTCATTTAAATATGCTTGTCCAGTTAGCAGCAATGTATTTTGTTCTGCTGGAATGGTCAATAAAGCTTTGTTATTGTGTTCCTATGTTTGCCCACATCCAAGATGGCTACACTGCCTTTGGTACTTCCTTTTGCCCTTAGATCGGCACTGAGTCGCTCTGTTATGACGTCATCAGGTTCCGATTTTTGGCGCAAAACGGCCCACAGGTAAGAGGGTATATAATGGATGTTATCACATTGTGTTTTATCCTTGAAAAAGAACACTGTGACGTTCGAAACGCGTTGGATGGGTCTTTTGTCACATTAAAGTGCCCTTTTAATCATTTTTTGTCCTGGGTTCTTCCTGCTCCGTTTGTGCTGGTGCGCTTTTTGGTCTCCCTTTTCCCTGTATTGCATTGAGTAGCTGCACAGCCTGCCTGCCCTACCAGGATGTGAGTACTTGTATATTTTTCAGGGGAACCTGCCAATGAGACTGATGGTGAGTGGGTTGCACCACACACCACCTGTCTTCAGGAGGATAGTACCCATTATATGACACAATAGGTACTATATCAATTGTTAGTACCCTGGTACAGTGGTCTGGCTTATTATCATTTTGAGATATACCTGCATTTGAGCGCTTCAGCTATTTTCCATATTGAAGATGAGGATGGCCTTCATCGTGGCAGCCGGAAATGGGTGAGTGCTATATGTATTTAATGTATTTATTGTTGTTTATGTATTTTAAATACACCGGGGGTGTATGTTGTTTATTGCAATGTTTATTGGGGGCAAATGTCCCCAATAAACATGCTATTCTGCCTTAACCCCTTCATTGCCTTAGCGGCTATACGCTATGGTAATGAAGCAGCATTTATGTATTTTAATAATATTGTGAGGAAGCAGGGGGTCCCCTGAGCTGAACCGCATTGATTTGTGGCTCAGAGACCCCTGCTTCCCGAGTTACTGGCCCCGGTTTGGGGCATCGGTTACAGTGTCACCGCCATATTTATAGCGGACACGGCGCGAATGGGACGCTATAAAGATGGCGGCGACACTGCCACCCGATGACACATACCGGGGCCTTTAACTCGGGAAGCAGGGGTCCCTGGTCCACAAAGCAACGCAGTTCAGCTCAGGGGACCCCCTGCTCACAGTACACCATTATTAAAAATACATTCATGCTGCTTCGTTACCGTAGGACATAGCCGCAAAGGTAAGGAATGAGTGTTTATTGATATAGGTGTTTTATTCATACTGTAGATGTGCAGAGGGTCTCCGGTGAAGAACCGCTTTGGTTTTAGGTCCGGGGACCCCTGCTCCCCGAGATACAGGCCCCTTTAGGGGGTGCCGGTATCCCTCTGCTTTGTTTACATTCCGCGGTCACGTGATCGGGACCTTGAAATGCAGAGGGATACCGGCACCTCATAAAGGTGGGGAAGCAGGGGGTCCCCGGACCTGAAACCAATGCGGTTCAGCTCCGGAGACGCCCTGCACATGTACACTAGGAGTCAAAGTTGTTTATAAATAATTTTTAATTTGCCGATGTTTGCGCTGAGAGAGCGGCTGGTCTCTCTCTGCTGCAAACACCTATCGGCAGAAAAGGCCTATTGGCAGGTTATCGGAGCCGGGCTGTTTCGGCACAGGCTCATCGGCAGTTTTGTTTTCGCAGTGATTCGGCAGGGATCCGCATGGATTCGGCCCTTACTGAATACTGCGAGGGCAAATCGCCAAAATAAGGCCCATCGGCAACCCTTGGCGATTGCACTTTTTCGGCGCTTACTGCATAGAGCCCATATACGGCCAAAAATACCCATTGAACGGCCCAAGCTGCTACTTTGATGGATATAGAATAAGGCTCTTAAATCAGCATTCCTGGCGAAATCTAATTTTTTTTTCTTTTTAAAAGGTTTGAAGCAGGGGTCTCTGGAGCTGAACCATATTGATTTCAGCTTCGGGGACCCCCAGCTTTCCAAGACACTTACCTCTGTAGGTGCTGCCAGTATCTCTGTGCAGTTTAAGTTCCCACATCACATGGGCCTATAGGAAGACACAAGGCATGACGTTGCGGCTTCCTATTGGCCCGCAGAATGTGGGACATTTAAAGCCGCCATATTGATATGACTGACTAGCCCCGTCTGGGCTGCTACTGGCACCCTCTTCCGAGTTAAGTGCCTCAGGATGCAGGGGATCCTGGGAGCTGAAATGAATGCAGTTCAGCTCCAGAGACCTTATGCTTCAAACCTATTCTAAAAATAGTCAAAAAAATGCTTTTGTCTATTAGCACAAAACAAAAGCTTACTGTTTTTGCCACATTTTTCATGAAATAAATGAAAACATCTCTATTGCAGATAGTCTAGCACTGAACTATACAGAAGTTGTACACCTTGCTTTACAAGTAGAAATATTTCATGGTGAACCGATAGTCCTCACAGTATTATTATAACAACCAGAAGCTCTTGTTTAAATATGAACTTTGAATCATGGAAACATTGGGAGCCATGACATACTGTGGTAGTTAAACTTATGGGGTATATGAACCAAGAAGATGGTCTGCGTTTAAACATTTGAGTCTTAATTAGCATTGTGTATGTGTGATTTACGCCATACTGTAAGTATGAAGAGTGTTGAAACTGCTGTAGAATTTGGGGCATTGGCCTATACTGTACATGTTGCAGAGCTATACCTGTACCTGTGTGCAAAAACACTATGGGGTTCATCATTTTTGCACTAATAACGATCATTCCTGAAATCGTGAATGGACGTGATCTTTCTTTAGTTTAACAGTTATCCTCAAAGCTAATGAGATTCAAAAATGACGTCTGATAGCAAAAAAACAATCGTAATGTTACTGTATGAACGGGGATTATTGTAGCGTTGAGACGCATTAATAAAATACACTGCAAATTCCCATTCGTAAAAAGTCTTATTAGTGCACAAGTCTGTAATGTGTTACCTAACATAACGTCCATGAGCAAGTTACATTTCAAATAAATATACATTACAAACGGAATAACTCAGCCATATCAGCTAAACTGGTAAACAGATGACATGGCTGAACAAGCTTCTGGATCTGATTCTGCTTCTAAAGCTGGAAGGATTTACAGCCTCAAATTTACTGTAAAAGAGTTAGTAATTGTAATTAATGGAGTGGGCAACCACGCCAAACTATTAGGGGCTTTATGCTCCCGTACTGTTCTTGTTTTTTAAAATATTTTACTATTTTTGTCATTGTTCATTATTCTGTAGTTGATTAAAGTTTGTTTTAATTGAATAAGTTTATCACCTGACATTTTTGGCCAATGAGGATCGAAGTCGCGTCAGCGCGACTCGCATTGGGGTCGCGCGCTGATGATGTCATCCTCAGCATCTTAATGGCGCAAATTGGTATGTATAAAAATGTATGCTGATTGTTGCACCTTACACCTTGATAAAGTGCTGACGCGTAGGTGCATTTTATCTTGTCCATCTGCTGTAGAGCTTGCAATAAATTGATTCATATATTTGATTTGCCCTTGATTTCCTATCCTTTTCTATTTTTGGCTGGGCTCTGTATCTACCTACAAACCTCTGGATCTTCTGCATTACGTACTGCATGCCGTGGATTTACTGAACTGTCCTGAGAAGCTAACAAGTAATGGGCTATAGCTCCCTATATTACCTTGTTATATAAATGAATATTGTTGATACAGTATACCGGACTGGGAAGAAATGAGTGTGCCTTATGTGGTGGTTGTGAGGTGCACACTATTAGACACATACCCCTCTCTGGCCACACATCATATATGTTATATTGGACATTCATCAACCTATCCGGATATTCATGAACTTTAAAATATAATAATTCTATCAATATAGTAACATGTGATTATGAGCACCATCTGCCTTACAAAACACACTCAATGGTGGAAGAGCAGATGGAAGAGGAGACAGTAACCCTCACCGAGGTTCCTCCTGACTATGAGGATCCTCCTCATGCTTCCCCTGCTGCTGCTCCTCGAGCCACAGCTCCAGCTGCCTTTGTTGCTCCCCTGGCTGCCTTGATTTGCTGCTCCAGCTGCGTCTTCAGCTGCTGCTCTGGCTGCCCCAGGCATCCTGCTCCAGCGCCAAGAGCTGATCCTTTGCCGGACACAGCATTCCTGGCACATCAGCAGGTGTTGTTTGAAGGTCTTAACTATTATAGTGCTATTGCCATGCGCTAACATCAACTGAAGTCGGAGGACTTCCGTTATTAGATATACCGCTCATTACCATATTATTTGCATATGAGTAAGCAAGACGTTCGTTAAAAGTTAGCGATCGGCTATTTTTCAGGTAAATACGAGGGTATCGTAATACAAATCCCCTTTTGGGGATATGCATTATGGATATCAATACATTAAATGGTTATAACATCACCATAAAAAATGATTGGACCACTGAGGATCTACTCCTGTTAATGCAAGCAGCACATTTTGTAATATGCCTGGGCCAACAGGCACATTAACTACGGCCTAAACTCCTCCCGTTTGCTTCATAAATCCCTCATATTGTTGCAGACCATCTCAGACATACAGACGAGAAAACGAGTATTCTAAAGCTTGCCTTAAACTAGCCCGGTTACATGCTGGTTACATGCTGGGTGTAACCTGGCTAGTTTAAGGCAAGTTAAGGCATTTCTGCATTGACTAATGACCCATCGGATTAACACAGCAGGTGTCCTGGCAGTCCCATTCAGTTTGAATGGGACTGCCAGGGATCCCCGCTATTAATCTGATGGGCCTTTAGTCAATGCAGAAATGCCTTAAACTAGACCCAGCATGTACCTGGGTCTTTTTGGAGATTGCCACTGGTTTGTGTTAGAATAACCGTCAGCACTACAGTACAAGAAAATGCAGTATATAAAACAAATAAATAGTGTAATATACACATATAAATAGACACTGCCTGTTGCAGGTAAATTGCAGAGTGAGTTGCAGCAGAAAAAAAAATACTTTGCGCTAATACTTAGGCAATGGTGCCTAGACCCACCCATGCATGGCTTATCTTGCTACCGTATGTGAGATGTGTATCTAATGATACCATTTGCAGTGGAACGTTTTTCTTTTCAGTTAACAGAAGCTGGGGAAAAATGAATTGAACATACTTTCCTACATTTGATGCTGATCTCTTGAGCAAATATGTTAATGCCACCTCATACCTGACTGATTTAAATGAGATATAAATGGGAAAGTATTTACATACATTTTGATATACTCCACTATAACGTTCTAAATGTAATACTTCTCACCTATCTTTTTTTCAGAATATCTTTCCCCAAACTGTTCCCAGAAACAGCCAGAGTAAGATTGATGGAGAGCACCATGACATAAATAGCTACTGTATATAACCAGAGAGCTACAATGCTAATTTCTGACTCTTGATACATATAACTTCTGGTCAATCTTTAGTAAATTAATATACTACTATCGCTCTTATTTAATATGCTTGAAACCACTTCCCTTGCTAAAGAAGATTTGGGTCCCATTTATTTTAATGGATATTTAAACGCACATTAAAGTACTTTACAACTAAAAAGTGCTTTTAAAATGCATTATTTTATTGTATCATGACATTTCTTATAATATATCTCTTAAAGAACCATCAAAATAATAGTAGAAGTGGCATGCAACGTAACGAGTATTTAGTCTAGCAGTATACACTGCAAATATAAAACCGTGACAGTCATAATCACAGTAAAAAAAAAATCTGAATGGCATTTTGCGTATTTTAAGAGAGTGAAACTGTGAATAAAATGTCTACTTTTAAGGCAAATAAATCATTGGGATTATTAACCGCATTGGAATTTAATCCACAAAGCATATGAACTGAACATGAAAATGCCTTAAAATAAATCTAAAATAAGGATCAGTGATTTTTAATCTGATTGCATGTTGTGAAAATACAGTATTATTTACCAAGATGGAAATTAAATGTGTTTGTGTATATATATATATAATCACAAAGAAAGCAGCGCATTTTGTGTCACGAAATCTAGACAATAGGACTGAAAATAATATTAAGCTAGGTAACTGTGTGTGAAATAGTGCACAGTTGAAATATCACTAAAAAATACAACTATAACACAACAGTATAAATAATGATAAAATGATAAAAATAAACTTCAAACCAGTACCAAAATGTTGATGAACATAAGCAGTCCAATTTGAAAGATCAGTCACTTATGGAGGACTTCAAGGTGATCTTAGCCGGATCACACAATTACCTAAATAAAAAAAGAGAAAAGCGCCAGCTCCATAGCGTAAAACCGTAAATTTAATAAAGTGAAAGAGTAGTGCAAGACTTGTACTCACATAGGGATAAAAACACAGAGAATTGAAGATAGTCACCAGAATGGAGGAGGTCCGATATTATAATAATAGTTTGTTATTTTATAGCGCTGCTAGTTTTATTTAGTGCTTTACAGAGATATTTTGCAGACACAGTCCCTGCACGGTAGAGCTTACAATCTATGTTTTTTTTTGGTGCTTGAGGCAAAGGGAGATAAAGTGGCTCGCCCAAGGTCACAAGGAGCCAACACTGGGAATTGAACCAGATTCCCCTGCTTTAAACAGAGTGCCAGAGTCAGCGTCTTTACTCACTGAGCCGCTCCTTCTCCCTATCAGCTGTGATGGTAAAGTTGAGATAATTGTAGAGCGTCACCAGGATGAAGGGGTTCCAATATCAGCTGTGATGGTAAAGGTAATGTGTCCACTGTGTCCTAGTGATCGGTCAGTCTGTGGGTTAATTCCGCCACCACAGTGCAGGGGACACCCCTGAAGAAGTCAGCGTCTGGACGCTGTGATGACATTGTGTAATTTGCGCTACGCCAGGAGGCATGGAGTATTGGAGGTCCAGAGGGCGAAATCTTGTCAGATTTCCTTTATACACAGTGTCACTTTTTGCCTCAAAAACCATTTTTAACATTGTTCCCTATAGGCTTAAGCTTGCTGCATGGTCACAGCCTTGAGCACAGCCAGGGTTAAGGTGCATACCCAGAAAACCACCCACAGACAGATGCAAGGTCTTGGGATGATGCAGGTTTTGCTGTATGACCTGCCTGTCTTGCTGTGATGTCAACTGAAATATATGGGAGAAGTGGCCCAGTCTGTATCCTGATGGCCTTCTGTCCTAATCTTTAAGTAAGTGTCTATATTTTGCCTGTTATTTGTACATATCTGTTGTGTTCACCTTTATCAAGGAATAAATTACATTTTATCATATCTAAGTCTCGTCCCAGTTCAAACCCAGGTATATATATATTTATATATAGTTTTGGTGTAAATTACAGCCTGTCATAAGCTCTCGTCTCGTCACACTGATGAGACCCATCAAGGTCGAAACAGCTGTCTGTGGGTGGTTTTCTGGGTATGCACCTTAACCCTGGCTGTGCTCAAGGCTGTGACCATGCAGCAAGCTTAAGCCTATAGGGAACCATGTTAAAAATGGTTTTTGAGGCAAAAAGTGACACTATGTGCTCATTTGCATGTCATTTCCCAGAATCCCTTGCTGCAGTGGAAGTGCTGTATGCTGGGTGATGATGGGGAAAGGCAGGGTTGCAGACCTGCCTAAGACATGCAGATGAGCATACAGTTGTATTTGCATATATATATATATATATATATAATCAAAAAATAAATAGATGATACCGGTCTGTGGCTAACGAAATGCTATTATTTGTGCGAGCTTTCGAGATACACTGATCTCTTCTTCCGGCGATGTTACAATGAATGAAGCAAAAGATATACTTAAAAACAGTGTCTCTTGGAATGTTATCTGTGCTGTTCCTTCCCCCGGTGTGGATGTGTTTTATGGCTAGAGGTGTCAAAAGGTTACTGAAAGCAAGTGAAGAAAGAGTGTGTATGTGTATCAGTGTGAATAAAAATTAATGGAGAGCCCACAGTATATACAGTGCTTTGCACAAGGTGTGTGTGGAGTGGGAGTGGATATAAATGGTGTGGGTGGGTGTGGAAATGTGAGAGTTTGTAGCACAACTAAAAGTGTGTGTGGATACTTAGTGGATACTTACAACTGAGTTGTGCTACAAACTCTCACATTTCCACACCCACCCACACCATTTATATCCACTCCCACTCCACACACCTTGTGCAAAGCACTGTATATACTGTGGGCTCTCCATTCATTTTTATTCACACTGATACACATACACACTCTTTCTTCACTTGCTTTCAGTAACCTTTTGACACCTCTAGCCATAAAACACATCCACACCGGGGGAAGGAACAGCACAGATAACATTCCAAGAGACACTGTTTTTAAGTATACCTTTTGCTTCATTCATTGTAACATCGCCGGAAGAAGAGATCAGTGTATCTCGAAAGCTCGCACAAATAAAAGCATTTCGTTAGCCACAGAACGGTATCAACTATTTATTTTTTGATTATTGAAGCTCGGCTAACACGGTACTGATACCTCTACATATATATATATATATATATATATATATATATATATATATATATATATTTATATATATATATATAATAAAAATAGGCAGATGGCACACATATAAAGCAAAAATAGGTGCTTGTCCCATACAGGAAGTATGCATAAATAGATTCCTTACCAGGTAGATCCAGGATCCCAGTGCCACAAAGCAAGGAAGAGACAGCACACTCAGGAATATTAAAAAAACGTGTATTAGAAAAAAAACTGGCATAATCACCGACGTTTCGTTCGTAGACACAGAACCTTTCTCAAGAGAGCACTCCCTTGTCTGTTTTTTTTCTAATACACGTTTTTTTTTATATTCCCGAGTGTGCTGTCTCTTCCTTGCTTTGTGGCCCTGGGATCCTGGATCTACCTGGTAAGGAATATATATATATATATATATAATATATATATATATATATATATATATATATATATATATATATATATCCATATTATGTTATAATAAACTCTCTCTCTCTCTCTCTCTCTCTCTGTATATATATATATATATATATATATATATATATATATATATATATAGCATACGAACCAATCCAAGGACCAGTAAAGAGACAGCAAACTGCACAGGGTTAATAAAAAAGAACTGTATTCAAAACATAGACACACGTAAGCCAACGTTTCGGTCCCACATGGAGACCTTCCTCAGGGCCGTGCAACTAACAAGTGATAGTGACCATACATATATACCCCACCCATGATGCACCCCAACAGAAAGAACCAATCACCAACATGTAAATAAGAACGGCATTCAACATAGCTGTGCTCTGAGCCACCTCCCCCAATACCTGTAAGGCGATTGGTCATCTGTAGCCACGAACAGGGAGCAGGCAATACTGTAATAGCCCACAATGGTACTCATGCCTTGCACACCAGTGTCAGTTTGACAGCGCGTCGCATGTCAGGCATGCGCAGTAAAAACTACAAACGTTGGAGGCCGGAGCGCCAATCAGGATCAGGCTCCGCGCACCACATTAGCACACGGAGGCCACGCATAGTGGCCACACACGTAGGACGCCGGTAAGCAGCCTGCGCATGCACAGTGTTAAAATCTGTAACTGACAGCGACAACCATCATCCAAACACTGACTCAGGGCAGAGAGAAGGCAGACACCAATTGGCTCATCATATACTAAAAACAGAGCCCTTAAAGGAGATAACACAGGGTGTCAGAGCACAATCTATAGAAGAAACCAAACCTGCAAAAAACAAACAAGGGAAGTGTGGGTGTGCAGAGGATGTGAAACAATGGAGAGCTAGTGACATATACACATAAGGCAGATTACATTGCTTGATCATTGTATAACATAAACAAAAGAGCATTTATAGAAAACAGCCTACTTGAAGCTCCTCATTGAGGCCTCCAGGAGTCATAGTCCGAAGCTCGTAAATTAGCCTGGCCTCATGTTGTAACAGAGTCTTGCTCCTATCACCCCCATGCAAGGGGACCGGAACCTGAAAAATGGGCATGCATCTAAGTGTAGCCAACGAATGTCTCTTATCTTAAAAAAGTTTAACAACAAGAAGGAATTTCTGATCCATGTCAGCAACATCACTCAAAAGGGCTTTTCTAATAGTTGAGCGGTGCATAGCCATGTGTTCCTTAAGCATCCTAACAGTTTTGCCAATGTACAGCAATCCACAAGGACACCTAATAAAGTACACCACAAATTTGGATTCACAATTGAGTGTGTGTTTGATTTTGACCGGTGTACCACTATGAGGGTGATTATAACTCGGGCCAAGTTGCATATATTGGCAATTTGAACAGCCGTGGCATCGATAAGAACCAGGTTTTTTGGCTAACCAGGAAGTCGGAGTGGCATATTTCTCTGTTGGATCAGACCCAGTAACCAAATCACCAATACTGGGGCCACGGCGAAAACAGAATAAAGGGGGTTCCTTAGCACATGCGCCAATCCTATCATCATTCTCCAAAATGCGCCAATTATCTCGAATACAGCACTTGATGCTATTTGTAGCCGTACTGAATGTACTAACTATATTGAGCCTATTGGTAACTGGTCTTCTGGGTGATGGTGTCAGTAACTCACTCCTATCGATCTGTCCATCCTTCTGTAGGGCAAAATTAATATCCTTGGCGGAATAGCCCCTCTCCCGAAAGCGTATGGCCATCTGAGTTAGGGCCCTATCTGTCTCCTCCGGATCTGTGGTAATTCTCTTAACTCTTAAAAGTTGGGAATACGGGAGACCCCTCTTCAGCGGTATGGGATGGTGACTAGCTGCACACAAGAGAGAGTTCTAATCGGTACTCTTCCGGTATAGTCTGGTGGCCAGCTTACCACCAGTTTTATACACTATAGTGTCAAGAAAAGCAATTTCCTTGTTGTTATAATTGAGAGTAAAGCGAATAGTGGAGGGGATGCTGTTCAAAACAGCAACAAACGCCAACAGATCCTCTTCACTGCCAGTCCACAGGATAAAGACATCATCGATGTTACGGAGGTATTTGGCAATATACTGTCCATAGGTTATGTCATGTAATATGTGCATCCGCTCATGCAAATCCATAAAAAGATTTGCATAAGACGGTGCCATATTAGAGCCCATGGCCGTACCAGTTAGCTGTAAATGGTGATGTTTTTCAAATTTAAAAAAGTTTTTATGGAGAATGACTTCGATAAGTAACATGAGGAACTCCACTGGAGGGCCTTGCTCCACACCATGTTCTTGTAATTTAGTTCGGCCTGCTTCCAGACCCTCTTCGTGGGGGATATTAGTGTACAGACTGGACACATCTAACGTGGCAAAGATACAATCCGACGTGTCAACTGATAGATGACTGAGCTGCTTGATGAAATCCGTGGTATCCTGGATGTAGGAACCCATTTTGGCTACCAGTGGCTGTAGGTAAAAGTCCACAAATTGGGAGAGAGGATGGCATAATGAACCCCGGGCCGAGATGATAGGTCTGCCCGGTGGTGCAACAGTAGACTTGTGCACTTTGGGGAGAGTGTATAACACTGGCATCACTGGATAGTCCTGAGTCAGGAATTGGCTAGTTTGTTCTGTAATCCAGGCGTTGTCAAGCCCAAGTTGAATGATGCCATCGTTTTCCTTCTTATAGGTCATCGTAGGATCCCCAGAAAGGCGTTTATAATGATGCACAACCGCGAGCTGCTGCTCAATCTCCTGTTTGTAGTATTGGTAGTTTAGTACAACAATCCCACCACCCTTGTCCGCAGCTCTCACCATGATCATTTTGTTATCCCGTAACGTCTTGAGGGCTGATCGCTCATCTCTAGACAAATTGAAGAAACTGGTCTTGTGGGTCTTCAAGTTTCTACGTGTATCCTTGGTTACCAGGTTTATGAACGCAGTGATGTTCGGATTCACCGAGTGTGGGTCAAAGGTGCTCTTGGTTTTAAATGGGATAAGAGTGACACCACCGAATGGGTCAGTATTGTCGTTCTTTGAAAAGAAGTCTTTTAACTTCAATTATCTAGACAGTCTGTACATGTCCACCTCCCAATCAAAAGAATCCTGCATATGAGTTGGCACAAAAGACAGGCCTTTCTGTAGGACGCTTGTTTCTGCAAGGGTTAAAGAGTAATACGAGAGGTTGTTGATCACCGTCTCGCTGTTTTGGAGCCTCTTGTCGCTTTGCCTTCACGCACGGGATATCGCCGATCTCCTGCCACGCGGGGGGCGTGCCAAGAAAGGGATGCTTTCATTTGCGACGGCGGCGCCCTCCGTGACGTCACGCGCATGCGCAATGGGGGTTTTTGAAGAAATTTTACTAGCTGATTTGATTTAGCCTTGTTTACTGGGGGTATATAGGGTGCCCTGTTCATAATATGTTCTACACTCCTTGATAAAGGACCTACCCATCCGAAACGCATAGGAGGTTGTTTGTTGCCCCCCCTGGGGTTATGTTTGTTATCAGAGATGTTCTGAAATAAATGGATTCTATTTTTTGCACCACCTGACTCTCTGGCAGTGCGCCTTTGCTTCTTTGTTCTACCTCTACAGGCAGATCAACCTACATATTCTCCAAAAACCAGTAGGGAAGTGGCAGTTCCCAATTAGGAATGAAATATAATCATTTACCTCCACAGAACCAGTCAGGTTCCCTGTAAGGGCCTAAAGTAGACAGGATAAAGTGGACGTTACTCCATAGGAGGGCCTGGTCCAGTCAAGTAAAACAGCCAAGGGCATGCACCTCCCTTTGAGTGTTGAGTGGGCACTCAGGGTAGCACCATGTCAATGAGTAACCAAGAGTATGATAAGCAACATACAACTATGTCACATATGTGTGTGAGGTGTCCCCGTGCCTGGGTACCTGAATAAAGACTGGGCTGTGCTTCAAAAGTTCCTGGTGCCCAACATTTTCACCATTGCTATGTCACCATCAAGCCACCTGAATCCAGCACCCTGAATTGAGGTGAACTATGCTGAGTAGCCAAACACTGTGCATCCCCAGGAGCTGGGCAGCGAGGGTTACATAATATTTCAGTATGATAAAGTTCAGCTTCTCTAAAGGTCAAACGTCTTATATCTGGTTTGATGAGACGTATCTAAATTATGTGGATTAACTAATAAAATATGTTTTCAACTAATTATGTGGGATATGTTTTGAACTAATCATTCACTGTATTTGCTTAAGGGTTGAATGAACACTTGCCAAACCATCTGTTCCCGTCTTAAGATTTCAAGGACCATCTGAAACTTTTAAGTGGTGTATTTACAATGGAAAATGTAGTCTTTATTCACCTATGAGATATACAGCAACTGTGTTCATGTGATATGAAAGGATAATAATGTACTGTATCTGCACTTTAATTAAAATACTTTAAATTCTGAGTTGTTATTGCAAAAATATATATAAATATTATAACATGTTACCTTCATCTACTTTATTACATACATGCTTAGGATTTCTTTTCAGCCCTTTTTAATAAGGTTTTTGAAATAATGAGAACATTCGCACTCATTACTGACTGCTATGCAGACATTTCTTATAGCAGCCTTGTAACCACAACATATAATCATAACATTAACAGCTAGCTACCTCTTAACCGTTAAATATGCACAAATACTGTACATGATTCAAGTAACCCCAGCAGGATGGCAGCTAGACTTGTTCAGTTCAAAGCACAGTTTTCAGGCCTGAAAGGTAACGTTTTGGTTACATGTTAAATAGATGAGTGTTTTCACTTGATTGTCTTGATTGTTTTGATTTGTTATTCTGTAATTGATCAGCAAAGATCCTGCTTCACAGGGGTCACTAAATGGCTGCCTTTCAGTTTCAATCAATCCTTCAGAGTCAGCACCTACATTGTATTCTTATATTACTAAGGTAACATTATTTATTGTTACAGTTTGCAGCTCTAATTGACGGGAATATTGTCAACAAATTATCACAAACAGGAAAGTGTTGCAAAGATCTTGGACTGCTGGGGAAGTGTTTTAAAATCTGCTATAGAAAACAAAGGATGCTTATTGTATTAAAACTAATAAAAATGGCATTAAGAGTTGAATAAAAGCAAACCTGATTTATAAAAAAAAAAACACACACACATGTAGGATATTCCATGGATTGCTCCTTTAACATAAAGGTTTTTAAGCATCTTTTTCCCTTAGTTTAGATTTTATTTTCAAACTGGAGGGGGTTGTGTTATTCCGGTCCCAATATTCCCATTTTATATACTTATGCAAAGCAATAACACTAAATACTACTTCAATTTAATAGCATCATCCTGACCAGTTCACACTGCAGAGTTAATTCTACACTTAAAGGCTGGATATCTTCCTGTGCTTCTCTCTCTAAAAAGGTATACTGTAAATTGTTCATTAAAGGCTTAAATGCCTTTTTAGAGTTGACTCTGACCACTCTTGACTTGTGTAAACTTACATGCATAGCTGGAGGTAGCAAAATTAAGCCTAAATGGAAGTTTATTTTATGCGCTGAACACTGCAAAACCACACAATCACATGCGAGCTGAATTATTTTCCCCGGTGAAAAATGCACAGTAAGTAAACGTTTTATGGAGACATCTATTTCCTTCATCTAAGCAATATTTTTACATGATGGAGCAGGTTAAGTACGCCTTATTTCTTTTTTTAACTGTGTTATTGTGAACCTGTGACAAATACATGACGAGGAGCTGCAGAATGAAAGTAACCTGACCTGAGAATTAGAGGTAAGTAAAATTACTTTTTATCTTAGGTTTTGGCTGCAGATTAGTAAGGAATAAAATGACGAAAAACCAGATATTTAGGCAGTAGCGGCTAGTGTTTACATTCAACGTTTACAATTTGTGGGTTATTTTTAGGGAGAACCACAGATGCTACAACATGTGCTGCATTTTTTATTGCAACTACAGTCTTTCTGTAGCACTGTTATATCATAGTTAAAGATGCCTTCATTATATTGTAACTAAAATATACTGTATGTAAGTAGAATTCATCACATTCTGCAGCCCTCCTCCACTCTCTACACCAACAGTGTGCAAACTGGAGGGGGGCGCACCCCCAATGGGGGGGGGGGGGAGGCGGGAGATTTGTCTGGGGGGGAGGTGCGGGCGGTTGCAGAGGCCCCGCACTCTTCCCCCAGGCATTTAAATTAAATGTTGTGGGATCGCGTGAGACCTCTGCAACTAAATTATCGGGATTCTGAAGAGCTGTATGGACACATTGCCATGTCCATCTCCACAACAACGGGTCACATGATGTCACATCACGTGACCCCCACAATGTTATTTGACGCCGCCGAGCAAGGTGAGGGGGGCGCGAGAGCAATGGGGGGCGGGCAGCTGAAAAAGATTGCGCTCCCCTGCTATAATCTCACAAAACACACACACACACCCCCCACACACAGCAGCCCCCCCCCACAAACAGCAGCCCCCCTCTACAACCACAAAGACACTGCAGCCCCCAGTAAACCCACAAAACTGCAGACACCCACACACCAAAACACACTGCAACCCTCCTCCACCCTTTACACCCACTGACAGACACACACACTGCAGCCACCGCTACACCCACAAAAACACACTGCAGACACACACACCAACAAAAAAGACTGCTGCCCCCTCTACATCCACAAAACACACACCAGCAACCCCCTCTACACCCACTGCAGCTGCCCACACACAACACTGAACCCCTCCTCCACCCACAAAACACACACTACAGACACACACAAACCAACAAAACAGACTCTGACACCTCTACCCCCACAAAACACACACCAGCAGCCCCCTCTCTACACAAACTGCAGACATACACACCAACAAAACACTCTGCACCCCTCCTCCAACCACAAAACACACACTGAAGACACACACACTGCAGCCCCCAGTCTACACCCACAAAACACACACAGCAGACATACACCAACAAAACAGACTCTGCTGCCCCGTCTACACCCACAAAACACACACCAACAGAAGACAAACACCAATAAAACACTCTGTTGGCCCCCTTTACACCCACAAAACACAAAACAGACACACAAACCTTTCCCATCACTCTCTTCTGTGGAGCTCTCGGCAAGTAGGGTGGGGGAGGTGTCAGTGTCTTGCTGGTGCCTCCTGTCCAATCACCTCCCCTGTCTGAGAGCTGATCTCACTCTTTATGAATGAGAACTGAAAGCTGATTGGCTGACAAACTTGGCATGGTGACAACAATTCCGGGCCATTACTGAATGGATAATGCCTGGAATTTTAACCAATAAGAGAGCAGGGATTTCAATAATGCCCGGAATTTACCAGATTTAGCCTATAATTATAATAATCATCACCCAGTAGATACGTCTTTCCTTCACATTCAGAAACAGTCCCAGGTCAACCACAAACCAGAGCTACATCTGGCAGGGTATCCACCAAAAAGTTCTTCCAAGCTACTATATAATATTCTGCTACCGAATATATTTCAGGTGCTGCAAATTGCACTTACTGTAGATTGTAAGCTCTTTGTGGCAGGAACTATTTTTCCATAATGTTTACTTTTATGTTTGAAACTCTTATTCCCATTATGCCTTATGTTATTGTGTTTATTACTGCTGTGAAGCATTATGGACATGTATGGTGCAACACAAATTAAGATATACATACAAAGTAGATCCTTTGTACAGTGCAACATATCAATTTAAGATCTCCACTAGTGTAGACTATGGTTTTAAAACCTGCCTAAAGATCAGCACACAGCAAAAACGACCGAGACAACATTTGATTTAGGAAGTCTTGCACCATGTATATGTAGCCAGGTCCCTCTCTTACCTCCGGGGTGTGCGAGGGGGACGGCTATCAGAACACCTCTGGTGGGGGCTGCAGGAGCAGGTCCGGGAGTGCTACGGCAACGGTTGGGGCAGTGCAGGGAGGAGGGCTCCTTGTCCTTGGTGCATTAGGGGCTGCATGTAGCAAGGGAGGCTGCTCCGATGCTCAGGCTACGGGCAGACGCAGGTACAGGGCGCCGCCATATTGGATTTGTCACACATGCGCATCGAGGCTTTGCGCATGCTCAGAGTAACAGAGACACCCTGGCGGCCATTACGGGAGTGGGTGCATGCACACTGGCATGGTTTTAAGGTGGCCATTTTGTATATTGTTCCACATGAGAACTACATACCCCAGAATCCCCTGGGGCAGCAGATCATAGGGCGCAGTGCAACCAATAGGGTTAGAGGATTGACTGTGAGGAGATTTGCTACATGTGGTGAGCTGAGAGCGAGAGGGAGCAGTTGGAGCTAGGACAGACAAGGGGAAGGTAGGGTCTGAGTGTCAGTGGCACTCAGAGTAGGCCAGAGAAGCCCCCTTAGGTCCCAGATAGGCCCCAATCAAGGGAGTTTGTGGTTGCTTCAGGAAAGGCCCCATGATAGGGCCGCTTCCCCATTTTACTGTTAGTATCAGGGACACAGTGACGATGCCGCGTGGTGATTCGCGGCCTGTGGTCTGGGACCAGGCCACCACAGTGTTATTAAAGACTCTTAAATGTGAGACCCTCCTACCGGAGTTCACCCAATGCAGAAGCAGACACCATTGTGGATGACGACATCACTGGATCAGCAGATCTTTACCGTTAAGTCGGTCGCACCGAGTACTGGAGTACTCGCCAGGTACCTCAACAAAGTGCACCAACAGCTCACAGGGTATCGCTACTCCCTACACTTTTGGGTAGGCCTCGACATTGGGAAAAGGACATCAGGGTATTGGTGCCTAGCACCCAATGTACTTTGGGACACTCACTAGTGGTCCTGGGCTGGGTATGCATTGTACAGTGTGGTATATTATATGTGTGTGTTCAGTAAACTTTGTTATTATATACCTGTAGCCAGTGTCCCCCTGGTCCCCCTGTCTGCAGGTTTCATTCCCCCTTGAGTGTGTGCTGCTGCGGGGGCGAGCTCATTTCCGGGGGCTCCCGGTGGCAGTTGCGGCAGGACCCCGCCATGTTTAAAGTGTTCGCGCATGTGCGGAGGCTTGCGCGTAAGCAGAGCAGTCGCGGCGGCCATGTTGAGGTTGGCGCCTGTGTAGTGCAATGCACAGAGGTTGGCAAGCATAGAGGTGGCAATTACATGTGTGCAAGAGCTCTTGGAAGTTGCGCATGCTCAGTTAAGAGTAGCGGCGCCATTACAGCTTCAGACATGAGCAGTAGAGATTGCGCACGCGGCGCTAATAGAGAAGAGGTCCTGAGTGGACTACGATCCCCAGCAGCCTCTGGGGACTGCCCTTTCACCCCTGTCACATGCAGTCAGACAGCCACTAAGGGTATCATGCAGTAAGCAGCGAAAAAATGCATTAGCCAGTTTAGCAATTAGCCATGTTTTTGGCGTGTTAAACTCGCTGTATGCTGTAAGGGGCGAATCCCTGGCGAATGAATGCGCCACCACCATTTGATAAAATGGCTAGTAACCGGTGGCGAGATGGCTGCCTGGCGAGAAGCTGCCGAGAAGCCGTCCCCTGCCGAGATGTGTTTGCAGCAGAGAGAGATCCGCTGCTCTCTCGGCGCAAATATTGGCACATTAAAAATTATTTTTAAAACCATTTTTATTCATAGTGTACATGTGCAGGGGGTCTCCAGAGCTGAACCGCATTGGTTTCAGGTCCGGGGACCCCCTGCTTCACGAGATACAGCCCCCTTTATGAGGTGCCGGTATCCCTCTGTATTTAAAGGTCCCGATCACGTGACCGCAGAATGTAAACAAAGCAGAGGGATACCGGCACCCCATAAAGGGGCCTGTATCTCGGGAAGCAGGGGGTCCCCGGACCTGAAACCAATGCGGTTCAGCTCTGGAGACCCCTGCACATCTACACTATGACTAAAACACACATATCAATAAAGACTCATTCCTTACCTTTGCGGCTGTCTGCTATGGTAGCGAAGCAGCATGAATATTTTTTTAATAATACTGTACAGTGAGCAGGGGGTCCCCTGAGCTGAACTGCTTAGCTTTGTGGACCAGGGACCCCCTGCTTCCCGAGTTACAGGCCCCGTTATGTGTGATCGGGTAGGCAGTGTCGCCGCCATGTTTATAGCGTCCCATACGCTACGTGCCCGCAATAAACATGGCGTAGACACTGTAAGCGATGCCCCAAACTGGGGCCTGTAACTCGGGAAGCAGGGGGTCTCTGAGCCACAAATCAATGCGGTTCAGCTCAGGGGACCCCCTGCTCCCGCACAATATTATTAAAATACATTAATGCTGCTTCATTACCATAGCGGATAGCCGCTAAGGCAATGAAGGGGTTAACGCATAATAGTATGTTTATTGGGTACAATTGCCCCCAATAAACATAGCAATACACAACATACAATACAGTAATGGGCAACATTACTATTATCCACAAATGGATAATAGTGCAGTTGTCCATTTAAAATACATACAGAACAATAAATACATTAAATATTTCTAGGGAGTCTTGTCAGTGACACAGCTGCAGTGCTGTGTGCTCTGACAAGAGAGACAGCGTGGCTTACAGGGCAGCCACATCAGTTAGTTTGCCAGTTTCAGGATAGGCCCCTTTCAGTGCAAGGGGGGTTACTTTCTACTGTACAGTGTTATGTGATATCACCGGTGCCAGTTGCATGCGGGGATCGCAGCCTGCATCTGGGCTCAGACAGGCTCTACCACAAGAGACATTCGGTGGGTGCGACACTCCACGAGGGAGACACCTCATGCGGAGGCGGATTCCTGTTCCTGTGTCAGACCCTTTTTGAAGAGCTTTACACCCGGGCACGGACGTGTGCCCAGGCAGGTATCTATAAGTGCATTAACTATACACACGTGAGCAGCATTGCCACACATCTAGGTGGGGGTCCAGGACACTGGGGCACTGGTGCCGAGCACCCGATTATTGTTGGCAATGTATAGTTGGGTTACTATTGGGCGGAGAGGCCAAGGGCCTTAACCAAGGGGATATTGGTGCCCTTGCACCCAATGTATGTTTTGTTATGCATAGAGCTGTTGATACTCTATATTATGATACTGCGTGTTATTTTACTGATCCCTATAGTAAACCCTTTTAGCCATAACCTTTAGTGTGGGCTGGTTACTTTATGGATGTTCCTATGTGAGGGCCATTCTACACTCCTAGAATCTCACATAGGTGGAGGCGCTGATTGAAGAAACGTTCCAGAGAGCACCCCAGGTTCCCGGCAAGTGGAGGCCTCTTGTGAACCTGCAGGTATACGCACCACAACTGGTAACACATAGGTTCCCCCTCACATGCACTCTATCTGCGATAGGGGTAGAGGGAATACCTGTTACATACCATTTGTGTTTATTAGTACTATTGGTTCCTGTGAGGGGCTCCTCCCACTATGCTGGGATCCCTCGCAGGTGGAAGCGCTGCACAGAGGCAATCAATATAACACCCTAGGCTACCATAGGCGGAGGCTTAGACCTTCTGTAAGCCAATAGCAGTACCGGTAGTCTCTTTAGTCAGGGGGAAAGAGGGCTAAATATACTTTCCTGGCACAGTTTAACAAACATTATATTACCAATACTTCTGAAGAGTTATAATGTTTCACTAATTCCTTGTAAAGTAAAAGCAAGCACTACTAAATATGCACTTGCACAATAATTGCAGCCCTATAGGATTTCAAATTTGTCACATGAAAACTAATCTCAAACTAGACAAACCAGCATCATACTAGAACAATTCCATACAAAGTTAGCGTAGGATATAGGCAAAATGCAATGTCTCTAAACTCATGGTAATTTTTTAGCGGGTTTTGAATAAAGATATATATACATTAACTTCAACTCTTTAACTCAATTCTAAACATTTGATCAAGATGAAAGAAATAATTCCATGGCGATATAATGAAAACATAGGCAGAATATGTAAACATAGATATAATATTGATGCAGGGAGAGTCCTGCAAAAGATATATAAAAATATTTCTGGCTCTAGTACTGTAAACAGTCACTTCCTCGAGCACTGTTATTTCTGTGTTTAACTTGTTGGACATTTCTCTGTACACCTTTCTTTTCTTTCTTCTTAAAATGTGCCTACTATGTCTATCATCATAGATTCCAGGGGCAGTAAATGTACAATTTGGCTGCAATTAATGTAATACACCATTTTCCTTTGTTGCTAGTAGAATATCATTTAATCATTTCAATGGATAATACTGGTTAATTGTAGATGACTTGTTGTGAAAACCTATGAAGGGGGTTAGTATGTTTGTATTGACCGTAATTGTACAGTATTTGTAAATAGTAATCACATCTACTCTTAGTTGCTTCTTTCCTTAAGTAATAATTGCTGCATAGAAATATACAAAATAAAATACTTTTTTTTGTTTGTTTTAATTACACTATCTAACCTAATGTAAATCCTAAACCTATCCAATGATAACCTCCCAATCCTCACCTCATTTAATCCAATTCTAGCAGCTTCTGTCGCTGCCCCAATCATAGAGGAATGAGTCCAAATACCTTTAGGATCCTGCCCCACTTTAGTCAAAAATAGCCAAAAGACCCTCCTGGATTGAAATTGTGATAATTGGGTTCCATTCCCGTTTAACCATAAAGATCTTTGCTTCTCAGGTTTAATTGCCAAACCTGGTTTTGTCTTTCTCTCCACCCCAGCCACTCCCTTACCTGCAAGGATAAGTGCCTCCTGTCCATGAAGTTTTCTAAATGATCTTCCCACACATTCCTGCAGGAACCTTAATCCCACATCTGCCTGTCACCTTCCACCAAGCATTAGAAGCCTTAGGGCCTCATTCAGAAAGCCTCGATAAGGCCCTTATCGAGCACTTATCGACCAAAATGGCAACTCGTATTCAGTAAGCCTCGATAAGTGCTCGATAACGGCCTGTATCGATGCAAAATCTTATGATCAAAAGAAAATCGCCAATTGAGCGGCGATCAGTCGCTTATCGACCATTTTCAGAAGGATCATAAACTCACGCGATCTAGTACCCACGAGTCGGCTGTCGCCGCCTATCGCAGCCCTACAAGGCGATCTTCTCCCCAAATCCAATTCACCTCAAAATTTAGGTAAATTGGTGGGGAGATGCCTCGAGGAGCTGCGATATGTTGTGACTTAGAAAAAATCAGGCCCTTTTCCTCACTTTCTCACTTTTTGAGATAAACAGACAGGGAAGTAAAGGGAAGTGAGTTTTTCAATGTATGTGTTTTTTCTATGCTCGTATGCCAATATAACCTGACTGAAAATCTTTAATAAACAGGACAGTTTTTGACTAAGCTTCACTGGTTGTCTGACACAATTACTTCTCCTCCGAGCTCGTCGCCATCGTCGTCCCTTTTCCTGTCCAGCGCTTTAAGAGTGGGTTAAAGCCTCCTTAGGTGATCAATCCAAGTGACAGAGACGGATTCCTAAGCAGCATCGTAGAGAATCATAGTAGGATATTTTCACGGTGCCCCTCCGACTCCCGGGGAAACAGGAAGCTCACGTACCTTGAAGGCCTCCAACAGCATCTGATGCCATCCGCCATGAAGATCCGGATCAGGTACCCAAATCTTCTTTTTTCTTTCTTTAATCATCTTCTTCTATCTTCATCTGTCACCATTTCTTGATCTTCTTTATTTTCTATCTTCATCTGTCAATCCAAAAAGCACTATGGTAAATCCCAACCGATGTTGTCTCGTCGTCTTCTTGGGCTCAAATGAGGCATCACGGCCTTTAATAGGGCTTGTGATGTCACATTTAGCTACAAAATGGTTGTTAAAACCATGTTCCGACTTTATTTTTTAATTTTTTTTACATGACGTCACTTAAAGGGAATGATGCCAGCCAGTCAGAATGGATGTGCTTCATTTGCCTTTAAGATGACGTCACTAAATCCAAGATGGCCGGCGTCACATGGTATTTCAGCCAATCAGAGTGTGGAATTGGTTCCCACGATCTGATTGGCTGAAATACCATGTGACGCCGGCTTCGTGACGTCATCTTAAAGGCAAATGAAGCACAGCCATTCTGATTGGCTGGCATCATTCCCTTTAAGTGACGTCATGTAAAAAAAATTAAATTAAAGTCGGAACATGGTTTAAACAGCCATCAGGTGGCTGTTAAACATTTTGAGGCTAAATGTGACGTCACAAGCCCTATTTAAGGCCGTGACGCTTCATTTGAGCCCAAGAAGACGACGAGACAACATCGGTTGGGATTTACCATGGTGCTTTTTGGATTGACAGAGGAAGATTGTTCGTTTTTAGTTAATGTTGTATTATGTTACAGTAGCTAATGCGTTTTATTGTTATTTCAGATATTGTTTGAATTTATTTCTTTGTATTTTAATGTTTCAATACATTAATGTTGTAGTAATTAATTGGTTTGATTGGTTAGTGTTACTATTAATTTTGAGTTGGTTTAGGAATTAATTGTTTTGATTGGTTAATGGTTTAATTAATTCATTGTTGATGTTGTTATTGCTTGTATTGATTGGATTAGCTGGCTACTGTTGTGGTTTTTGGAGTCTAGTTATGTTTTATTATTGTGTGTCTTGTGTATTAATGTATTATAATTAGGGTGCCCATTGCGTGCTATAGAGGCTTATCATGTCCATATTATTATATGGGTATGATGCTCGATACAACTCAATGGGTACAGGGTGGGTATAGTCAGCCAGGGGTGGGTGCTTAGGCCTCCCGGGTTTGTTTCGGGTCAGGGTGGGTCAACCCCTTAATGACTATAGCGGTTACTAACCGCTAAGGTGATTAAGGGGTCAGGGACCATTATAATGTCTTTATTATGTATATATGCTTTCCTGCTACGGAGGACAGAGGGACCTGCTGTTGTGGTAAGTATAACTGTATTTATTTACTTTATTTATGTATGCAAATGCAGTGTTTAATAATGGACAAATAATCTATTATCCATATCTGGATAATAGTTATTTTGCCCATTACTGTACTGTATGGGTTTGGGCGGAAGGGGGGGGCATGTATTGATGTTTATTAAAATGTTTTTTAATATACTTTTGTTTCATAGTGTAGATGTGCAGGGGGTCTCCGGAGCTGAACCGCGTTGGTTTTATGTCCGGGGACCCCCTGCTTCCCAAGATACAGGCCCCTTTATGGGATGCCGGTATCCCTCTGCATTGAAATGTCCCGCGTCATGTGACCAGGACATTTCCTTGCATAGGAGATACCGGCACCCCATAAAGGTGCCTGTATCTCGGGAAGCAGAGGATCCCCGGACATAAAACCAACGCGGTTCAGCTCCGGAGACCCCCTGCACATCTACACTATGAAAGAAATGTATATTTAAATAAATAATTTTCGGGCGACATTTCCGCTGTGAGAGGTTGCTCTCTCAGAGCGCTCTCTCTGCAGCAGAAATGAATCGCCGGTTTAGGCCTTTTCAGAGGCTCGATGCTCTCGCTGGCAGCAATTCGCCCGTTTTGGGAATTTTGCCATAACAGGTAATCGAGGCTTTCTGAACACCGTGACAGCAACCCCCCCAAAAATGGCATTTTAAATGCCCTGGCAATAATTTTTATCAACCTTCTCTGAATGAGGCCCTTAGTGTCTCCACAATTCATCAAAGGGCTATTTTTCCTTCTCTACCAACTGAGAAGTTATGGGATACCCAAACCCTCATTCCACAATGACTCTCTGTGTACCTGTCTCTGTGAAGCTTTTCACTCTTGATTCTGTACCCTGCTCCTGACCTTACCTTTCTGCCAGACAGTACTCCTTGTCTCAGCTGCTCCCTCCGAGCTTGCTAACTGCCAAAAGTTAAACCAACTCCTCTTCCTCCACTACTCCCCTTACTCTCAGTCTCTAGGGTATCGCTTCTCAGGGGCCTCTTGATCCAAGCTCTTTCTAGCCAGCCTACCCCTTGGACACAGACCTTCCTTCACTTGAACACCAGCAGCACATGCACTGCCTCTCCAGACCTCAATACAGCTTCTCTTCTCCCCTGGTCTGAACAACATCTTCTGTTGCCATGATGACCAAAGCCTGCCCCATCCATCCTTACCCACAGCCAACCAGCACCACGCCGCCACATCTGCTCCCAAAGCCTAGGTAAGACTTCAATGATCTCCAGCACCTCCGATACTCTCTCTCTCCATCCATCATTCTGTGGAAGTGGTGTCCCCGCCTTAAATACCCTCAACATCTGTCAATTAAATTAAATATTAAACCCTAACCAACCAGAGGACTACTAGGTAAAGAGCAGTGGTCAAAGTGTTGAACTAGTTGCATTAGTTGCATTATCTTGATCTAAATTCCAACTTGCTTTCCCAAAGAAGCTAGTAAGTTTATTTTGAGTTTGACATATCCTCTTCCCAAATACAATTTTTGAATTTTAAAATAATAAAATGCTGTAATATGATATTATGCGGCAAAGTGAGCAGTGATGTGAATTATGCTCCTAGTGATCCTACGCGTTTCAAGACCTCTTTGTCTCTTTATCAGGTGTAATGCAGTTGATTAGCTCTGGCTGACTTTTATACTTGAACAACTTATCAACTTGTTCTACACCTGATATTGCTCAATCAATGTCCAAGACATTGATTGAGAAATATCAGGAGAAGCTCAAGTTCATTAGCTGATTAGTTGTTCAAGTATAAAAGCCAGCCAGAGCTGATCAACTGCAGTACTCCTTGACGAAGAGACAGAGAGCTCTTGAAACGCGTAGGGTGATTTTTGGACTCTCAGGGACACTGTAGTTGAATCCGTGGACCGGTGACATCATCAGGTACAGCTACGCAGGGAAAGTTTCATCCCCAGGCTTGCAGCCGTCGATCAGAGACGCGAGAAGGACATAGCCTCACACGGAGGGAACAGCCGGGAGATTCCAGATATAAAGAAACCTACTTACAAGGTGTACGTTCAAAAGGCTAATTGTAAGTAAGATTTCAGTTTAAAACTGCAGCACTTTGCAGCATATTATCATATTGCAGCATTTTATTATTTTAAAATTCAATAAATTGTATTTTTTTTTTGTAACAGTTTTTTTTATTGGACACGTTCATGCGTTATTGTACATACAGGGTTGTCATGAGCCCATGACAGTTCATATACAACAGTTTAGTCATATCGTGACCAATATCATTTTCACATTTTCGTAAGAGGGGAGGGGAAGAGAAAAGATAAGAAGAGGAGGAAAAAGAGAAATAGAGAAAGGGGGGGGGATGGACTTACAATAGGAGGAGGGGGGGGAGAGGGGGGTAGGGTGCCCAGAGCCTCCTATTATCCCCTTCGGGGGGAGATGGTTAGATCAGGGGTTTCCCACGTCCGACCCTCCTGAGTTTTATCTCCTCATCCAGGGGTCCCAGGTATTCCAAAACTGGGGCATCTTCTTTTGAATCATAGCTGTGAGTTTTTCCATTATCATGACCTCGTTTATTCTTCTGATTACAGTAGTTCTCGAGGGGGCCTTGATTTGCTTCCAGGCAGCTGCTATAGAGCACCTGGCCGCTGTTAACATGGCCATGATCAACATGGACATTGGTGGGGGAAGATCCTCAATTGGTTTGTTCAGCACCAGAGTCAGTGGGTCTAGAGTGAGGGAAAGCCCCGTTACCTCAAAGATGAGTGTCTGATCATGGTCCAGTACCTCTGGATCTCCGGACATGACCACCAAATGTGGGCCATGTCCCCCTTTTGACCACATCCCCTCCAGCATAGGTCCAATGTGCCGGGGTAGATTTGGCTCAGCCTAGCTGGAGTCAGGTACCACTGATATAGAATTTTATAGATATTCTCTTTTATTGATGTACAGATTGATGTTTTTGTAGACTGCTCCCAGATCTCCTCCCAGTCCTCCTGATCTATTTGGAGGCGTAATTCCTCAGACCATTTTTCCGTGTACCGATGATCCGGGGGATGGGATATTAGTTCGAGACCTTTATAGATCTCAGATATCAGACCTCTTTGGTATGTGTTTTTAGTACATAGGGATTCAACTGTGGTGAGCGGGGGGAACTTGGAGGTTGGGGATAATGCTAATAGGAAATGGCGGACTTGAAGGTAATTAAACAGATGGAGGCCCTGGATCTGGAGTTTGTCCTTTAGTTCCTGATAAGTTAAAATCTCTTCCTTCTGCAGCAGATCAGCAACCAGCTTAATATTATGACCCTGAAATTGGTCAAATTGCCTCGGGGAACATCCCGGTGAGAAGTTGGGGTTCCCAAAGAGTGGTGTGAGCTGGGAGGGGGAAGCTAGCAGACCATACTTCCCTTTGCTTTTAAGCCATACGTGCCACGTGCATCTCATTGCTCCCAGGTCGAACCTCTGTGGTCCGGCCCCACTGCCGCTCGGGGTCCACAATGCTACCTGGAGGGAGCGGGGGCACGCATAATGGGATTCTATTTCGAGCCAAGAAGCCAGGGGCGGGTCGCAATTCCAAACTACAGCCTGCTTCAATTGTGCTGCAAGATAGTACTTAACTATGTCGGGGACCCCCAATCCCCCTCTCTCTTTTGGCGAGAGCATCACTGATCAAGGGACTCTGGGTTTTTTGTCGTTCCAGATGAACTGGAAAAATTGGGATTGGATATTTTTTAGCGCTGTTTGTGGAACTGCGATTGGGAGGGTTTGGAAATAGTAGAGTAGTCTTGGGAGGATGTTCATTTTTATTGAGACTATTCTCCCAAACCACGAGATCTGATGCTTTTTCCATACTTCGAGGTCTTTTTTAATCTGATCAAATAGGGGGGGGGGGGTAGTTGTATTGGTAGAGTGTACTGTAGGACTTGGAGATTTTAATTCCCAAGTACTTAATACAGGTAGAGCTCCATTTGTATTTATAGTTGGCTTGAATTAATTTCCATGTTTGGTCAGGGAGGGATAAATTTAGGGCCTCTGACTTGTCCATATTGACTTTATAGTCTGAGACTGTTCCAAATTGGGTTAGGACTCTTTGGAGGTTAGGGAGGGAAATATGGGGGTCAGCAAGCGTAAAGATCAAGTCGTCTGCAAATAGGGAGATTTTGTGCTCCCTATCTGCGATTTGGATTCCCTTTATGCTTTTATCATCTCTGATTGTGGCTGCGAGGGGCTCTATAGTTAGTGCAAATAGGAGGGGAGAAAGCGAGCATCCTTGTCTAGTCCCGTTCCTGATTTTTATTGGGTCCGAAAAACCTCCTGATAATTTAACATAAGCTGTGGGATTTTGATAAAGAGCTCTCACTCCCTCCAGGAAGGGCCCACAGAAGCCAAACCTCCTCATGGTCTGGTCTAGAAAGGACCACTTGATTCTGTTGAATGCCACTTGATTCTGTTGAATGCCTTTTCGGCATCCAAGCTCAGAATCATTGCTTTGGAACCGGTGAGATGCACGTGGTCGATTATATCCACAATTTTGCGGGTGTTGTCAGAGGCCTGTCTTCCCGACACGAATCCTACTTGATCTACATATATAAGCCTAGGGAGAATTGGGTTTAACCTGTTTGCCAAGATCTTGCTGTAGATTTTGAGATCTGTGTTTAATAGGGAGATGGGCCTGTAGTTCCCGCAGAGGAGCGGGTCCGTACCCTCCTTATGAATTATAGCTAGGTTTGCGGCTGTAATTGTGGCAGGGATCGGTTCGCCTTGGAGGAAAGAATTATACATATTAAGTAGGTGAGGTGAGAGGTTGGGCTTAAACATCTTGTAGTAAGAGTTGGAGAAGCCATCCGGGCCTTGGGTTTTAGCTAGTTTAAGCGAGCTTATGGCTTGAGTTAGTTCCTCCTGTGATATCTCTTTGTTCAGGGTCTCTTTCTCCTCGGGGGATAATGATGGTAGGGAGCATTGCTCTAGATACTGAGTAATTGTGTTAAGGCTGAACGGGTCTTGATCTGGGGGGTGGAGGTTATATAAATATGAATAGAAGTCCGCAAATTCCTGCGCTATTTCTTTTTCAATGTATGTAACCTGCCCATTTCTAGTTCTGATGCGCGCTATCTGGGACTTGACTCTAGTTCCCCTAAGCTTAGTGGCTAAGAGGCTATCTGCCTTATTGCCCTTGTCAAAATATTTCTGTTTGGACCATCTGAGTGCCTTCTCGACGTCCTCCAGTTGGGACTGTTTGAGGGCAAATCTAACTAGGTTTAACGTTTTTTTTGATGCCGTAGTTTTATGTTGCTGTTCCAGCTGAGCGATTTTGTCTGTTAGGTCTTTTTGGAGTTTAAGTTTTTTTTTTTTTTATGTGACGCTATTGAGATTAGATCTCCTCTGATGGTGGCTTTATGGTGCTCCCAGAGCATGGCTGGGGCGGAGACAGAACCTGCGTTGATTTGGAAATACATTGATAATTTTTGGCGGATAGTTGCCTCTGTGACAGTTTAACATGGAGTCATTTAACTTCCACTTGTATTGTGTGTTTTTAACAAAGGGTAGGGATAGGATGAGGTCGATGGGTGCATGGTCTGACCAGGTGATTGACCCTATGTTCGACTGGGCGGATGCCTTGAAGACATTCCTTGTATTTAGAAAATAATCGATCCTTGAGTAAGACTGATGAGGGGAGGAGAAGAATGTATAGTCCCTTTGACCCTGGTGCTGAGCCCTCCAGATGTCCACTAATGAGTATTCTTCAACCATTTCCCTGAATTTCTTGGCTTTCTTTTGGGACTGGGTGGTGTAGGTGGCGTGAGAGGGTGGTAGGAGGGTGGCGGCAGGGTTTGACTTGTCTTATGTGTGGGAGGCCACCATGTTAAAGTCTCCGCCTATGATCAGAGACGCGAGGGATTGTTGCTCTAATGATTCAAAAAGTTTTCTGAGGAAGGGAATTTGATTGTCGTTGGTGGCATAGATGTTAACCAATGTGATTGGCGTGCCTGCTAGTGTACCCTGGAGTATAAGAAATCGACCGTCCGGGTCTGATTGGGTCTTGGACAGGACAAAGGGGACCCCTGTCCTAATAAGAATGGCTACTCTCCGTTTTTTGCTTGGGTATGAAGCAAAATATGCCTGGGGGAAT
The DNA here is from genome assembly GCF_040206685.1 of Ascaphus truei. Lineage (NCBI taxonomy): Eukaryota > Metazoa > Chordata > Amphibia > Anura > Ascaphidae > Ascaphus > Ascaphus truei. The sequence goes on along the minus strand of NC_134483.1, from coordinate 490,848,586 downwards.
ACGCTTTTGAATGTGTTGGGGGGCGTTGGGGAGTTAAAGTGGGTCTCTTGGATGAGAACAATGTCACCCTTGGATTTTTTCAGGTCCATAAGGACTAGCTTCCTTTTACTTATGGAGTTGAGGCCTTTTACATTAATTTATATTAGTTTGATGGAAGACATTATTTTTTTGGTGGTTTTTTCAGAGCTCTGGGCGCCGAAGCTCTTGTAATTCCCATGTCAAGAGCTCTGTCTTGGGTCTTGAGGCCACTGGCCCTGTCTAGAGATGGAGGAGACACCTCAGAAGGCTTCGGGCATGTAAGGGGGGGAGGGGAGACACAATGGGAGTGTCCGCGTTCCAGAGAGCAGGCACTGGGAGGGGGGAGGGGGAGAAAGCAAAGCCCTGGCTGAACAGGACCGTCAGGAAGAGATAGTGTGGAAAGAGGGCCAAGATTGGTCCTCTGTAATTGCAACCGGTGGTATTGACCGGCATGTGGGCTTAAGGCCCGTTGGGAGAAATCCGTTGACCCCTGAACTGGGGAGCAAGAAAGTCGGGAGTGCAGACTCGACAAATCATTGTACATAATACCCTTTCCTGTAGGCTCTTAGGGGGAGAAAAAGTTGTTCCCCTCTAAGCTGAGCATTGGGGGCAGCGATATGTTGGTGGGTCAGAGCCGGAGGCCTTGAGTTATATGGGTATCGGCTGGTGGGGAGGGGGAGGGGCGGGTGAGCGACCTGGAGAGGGAAAGGAATGGGGTGGGGGGGATGGTGGGGGGGGCGGGTGTGAGGGAGAGGACACACCTGGACGGCCCTGGGGGGGGAGGGAAAGAAGGTCCATCCTGGGGTCACCCTGGGGGGAGGGGGGATATGAGGGGGGGTGGGGAGGGGGAGGAGATGTCAGGAGGGGAAGTAGGTAGGGGGGGGATGGGAGGGGGGGGAGAGGTGGGAGGGGGGAGGTGAGAGGGGGGGGTGGTTGGGAGGGGAATATTGGCAGGGGGGCGGGGGAGATGGGGTGATGTGCTCTTCTGCATATTTCGTCCTAAACAAGTATACTTAGCACATAGTACTTATGTATACGCGTGGAGGCATACTGACATTCAAATCAGTCTAACAGGGTTAGCATAGACTCAGCTGTTCGTGTTGTACCTTGATTTTTAACATCTGGAGCTTAGTAACCCTGGGGGGGAGGGGGATGCGGAAGGGGGTATATGGGGGAGGGAAGGGGGGCGAGGATGGGTGAGGCTGGGGTGGAGAGGGGGGGGAGCATGCTCCTCTGCATGTTCCATTCCGAGCAGACATATTTAGCCGACAATACATATGTGCATATATGGAGATACATTGACATAATTGACATTCAAATCAGGCCAGGCAGGTGATTGAGAATTCAGGTGTTCTTGTTGTAAGATAGTTTTTGGGAGCTAGCGCTTGGGAACCTTGGGGGGGAGGAGTGGTAGGGTGGGAGGGGGGAGGAAAGAAAGGGGGGGGGTGAGGGGGGTATCATGAGGTGAAATGCTCTTCCGTATAATTCGTCTCAGAGAAATACATTTAGCAAACAATTCTTGCGTATGCGCCTGGAAACATGTTCACACAGTTATCATCTGGACCATTCTAGTAAGGTTAGCTACAACCCAGGTGTTCGCGTTGTACCTTGAGTATTGGCATCCAGGACTTGGTGACCCTGGGGGGGAGGAGGGGGAGAGGGGAGGGAGGAGCGGGGGGAGGGGGTAGGGGGTGAGAAAGGGGGTGAGGGAGGAGGTGGGGGGGGAGGGTGGTAGGAGGGTGGGGTGGGGGGGGTTGGGGGGGTGGAGCGGGAGGGGGGGAGACTTGTTCCTCTTCATATTCCGTTCCGAGCAGTCATGTATAACAAACGGTATGTATATGCACGCATGGAAATATTTTTACATAATTAACATTCAGACCAAGCCGGGAGGGTTGTTGGAGACTCAGGTAAACATGTTGTGGGTTGATTTTTGGCATCCAGCATTTAGTAACCGTGGGGGGGAGGGGGTGATTGGGAGGGGGGGGGGGAGGAAGGGGGGTCAATGTACATTGCAGGTCCAGTTTCTGGAATCCTATTTAGCAACCCTCAGTGCATGACTAGCTGGTTTGATCAGCGGAGCAGATGTGAGGGGCGTGGGGGCTCTTCGCGTGGCTATCTGGAGGTTCATGGGACCTTGGGTATGGCGGGAAGGGCAGGGGGGAGGGGGTGGAGGGGGAAGGAGGTCTGTGGGCTTGTTTGCCACGTAGAGTTCGGGTACCTGTCCAGGGGCTTTTGGGGGTCGACTCTGCTCATGGAGGACGTTCGCTCGACTAGGAGGGGGGGGGGTCTCGCTCTCGGTGACTGGACCTATACTGTTTCTCTTAGACACAGTGCGGTGAGACAAGGGGCCGTTCAAATGAAGAGGGGGGGGGCGCATGGCGGTCCAAGAGGGATCGGTACTTACAGTTCGGAGTCTTCCGCTATGCTACAATGGGTCTCAACTCCCCCGTCACCCGCCACCCACCCCCCCTGGGGCCCGAGCCTCCAGGGCCGCACAGGCCCCTCTGCTGTGCAAACCTCAGCCGGACGGGCCTCTTCAACAGAAAGAGCTACAAAACTGGAAAACTGCTTAAACTGGGTGAAAACTTTGGGGCTAGCCGCCCACGAACGTCTGCAGATAGCCTATTCATCCTTAGGCATTTGATCTCTGCGGGACCTGATCCTCGGCAGCAGGGAAGGTGGTCTCGTGTTGTTTGCCATGGAGAGTGTTGCATCAGTGCGGGCAGCGTTTGGTCGCGATCTCCTTCACCGTCGGTCCCGTCAGCGTTTGGGCGTCTTCGAGCGTGTTGAGGCCTCTCTTCTTCCCGGTTCAGCATTGTTGTCCTCTTCTTCCTCACTCTGAGCTGGGGCCTGGTGTTGGTCGGACATCCACGCATCTGGTGGGCCATGTCTTCGGGAAATCTGATTGTGAGGTACTTGCCTTTGTAGTTAGCTGTAAGCTTGAAGGGAAACCCCCAACGATACCTGACCTCGTTGTCTCGGAGGAAGGTTGTTAGGGGTTTCATCTCCTTTCTCCGGAGCACCGTTGTCCTGGATAAATCGCTGAAGACTTGGAGCTGTTCGTTTAGGAAGGTGAGTGATTCTTTTCCCCTGCATGTTTCCAGGATGTTCTCCTTTGCCGTGTAGCTATGCAGTCTTACAATTACATTGCGCCTTCTTCCCGGGTCTTCAGATCTGGGCCCCAAGGCTCTGTGGGCCCGGTCTATTTCTAAGTCTGTATCTTGGAGGGACTCGCACACAGACTGGAACAGGTCCAGGAGGTAGAGGCGGAGGAGACCAGGCAGAACCGTCTCAGGGATATTGCGAATGCGGAGGTTTTGCCTCCTATCCCGGTTCTCCTGGTCCTCCAATCCGTCCTTGAGCAGGGCGAGTTCTTCTCGGAGCCGGAAGATCTCCTTCTCCGCTGCGGTCTGGCGTACGTGGGTCTGCTCCATTTGGCCCTCCAGCATAGTTGTCTTGTCCGCAAGGCCGTTGATCTGCTGTGTTAGATCGTGAACCGCGGCTTTTATTTCCATTTGGAGGGATGAGTGAAGTTTAGTATGTTGCGCCGCCATCAGCTCCTCCATGAAGGCTCTAGTCAGTGGCTGCTCCTGTGCGGGAGCCTCTGTGGTTCGGGCTGTCTTGCCCTGTACTGTTTGGTCACCGCGTGTGCCTCGGCCATCTTGTGTGTCGGGCTGCACTTCAGGGCTTTTCTGCTGCGGGGAAAAGTACTTTGAGACGGCTTGAGATACCGGCTTCTTTGTTTGCCTAGACATCCTCTAGTTGTTTCCCCGGCCGGAGATCTACAGTTTAGGCGAAAATTTCGGGTGGAAGGGTGCTTAAATTATAGATTATTCGGGAGAGTCTGCTGAGCTCCCAAGTCACTCCTCCATACCAGCCGACGTCACCGGAAGTCTCCAATAAATTGTATTCTTAAGGAATATTTTTTCAGCACTGCAGTGTTCAGCTCATCATGAATTGGAATCCTGTTTACCTCTAACCAATTGGTCAAATATAATGCACTATTGGTGCATTGTTTTTGTCTTTTTCATTCACATGTTCTCGAGAACCGTGAGAATCTTCAGAATACACACGGCAGCATAACAGACCGGGAGGAATGCACAGTGGGACAATGTCTGAAGTCTACTAATATTGAGACTGTCATCTTTGGTGTCATACAAGTTAATTGTATTAACTTAAAAATTAATTTTGTATTAATTTCTGGTTGTGGAGACAATCAGCTAGACTGGTTAGGCAACCTACTGGACTTCAAGGAATATTGGAATTGTCACCTAATGGTGTATATTGCACATGTATAATACTAGTGCTTTTTATTCACTAATTTTTCACAGTACATATCCTCTTCCCCATTAAATCAGGGTTATGAATAATATTTGAATGCTCTAACAGGTATTTCTGAAAATCATTAAGATTCATATACAGTAGCTTCCACATTATTGCTGTTAATCTTACAGCTCTATTATCCTCTGTTGTGATCTAGCTACCTATTTTAAAAGGCACAACATTTTTTTATGTCAATCTTGTGGTACTGAACTTGTAGTTATAGTAATAGAATTTCTGAACATTAAAGCAGATGTCCTGCTCATTTTAGACATTGTTTCCACAGAATTGATACCAGTCCTCTCGTATGTTATGGCGCTGTTTTTAGCTCCAGGGACATCCTTGTTCCTAAAATACTTCTCGTTTTAGTTGACGGTTCACTTCCCATTCGCCTTAGTTGACGGTTTACTTCCCAGTTTAGTTTACCTTTTACAGTTTACATTTTAAAGATAGAGCCCTCAGTCATCTAATAGGTAGCTACTCACCCAAGGAAGACAAAGGACTTGGCATCCATCAGTCTTTTTTCCACCCCTTTCACCTCTACTGCTCTCTCTCGCCTTAAGCCCTTTCCCCACACTACCCCTTACCCGTGGAACTCCCACACACTCAGTATACTCCAAGCACCTTCTCTCCCCACCTGTAAGACTAACCTAAAAACGCACCTCATAAATGAAGGGCTTCAATAGACTCATGGCTACTGTCCCAAACCCACAGTCACCCCTACCAATGACTGCCATCTACTGCACGTATTCACTCGTCTGCTATCTCTAACTTTTCCCATCATACCACTTAGGTTGTAAGCTCTTCAGGGCAGGGATTTCCTTTCCTGTTGTGTGGTCTTATTTGTTGCACTTATTGTACTATAATTCCCTGCACTGTATTGTCTCTCTTGTAAAGCGCTAATTACAGCTGTGGGTGCTATATAATAAAGATATACATACTTATAGACCCATAACAGCATGTTAACTGCCATAAATTATTAATATTACTATACATTACATTTTTATAATAGAAAGTGCAACATTGTTTCAAGTGCTTCAAAGAGATCTTTAGAATAGAACATTAGATTTGAGAATACGGGAAAGTGTCACAAGAATTACTGTATGACAGTGAGCAATGCATATTTGTGTATATTCATAGCAAATAAAAATACAACTTGTGTGCACATGCACGTCTCAGACAGATCTGCAAACCTGCCCTTCCCCATTATCGCTTAGCTTACAGTGCTTCCACTGCAGCCAGGGATTCTGGGTAATGAGAAGCAAATGAGCACAGTGTGTCACTTTGCTTCTTGTCCATTTTAGCATGGAACCGTATAAACTTCTGCCTGCCACATTAGACAGCTTTTGCACCACATAGGAATTGCTGTTTTGCTTTCTTATACCAACAGGGTTTGTGATACAATAATACGCTGTTATGCCAGAACCACGATTCCCCAATGTGCGGTACTGCACTTTTGAGTACTGTTTGTGTTATAGATAGATACACCTGGCATTAAGGTCTGCTTAATACAGCTATATGTAATCCATTGGAAGCTTTCTTTTCCTCTCTTCTCTGCAGGTCAAAACTGGTTCAGACCTTATAAATTGTAGTTAACAGCAAATGGACTCTCTTTTAGAACATGGATGTACTGTAGCTGTTGTCTAATACCTTTCTCAGTATCAGAGGAGAACGTGCTGAATGACGCTGGCTGCTGCAACGCCTATCTATATTTAAACCAGCATGATCCCAATCTTCTAATGTGGTGACTTACATGTCCAGTATTGTGCGATGTTATTTCTGGATACTAAAAAGCCAAATCTAATAATGCCTCACATTAAAGACCTTTTTAATGGACAATGGACTTTCTGTCTGGAGAATTTCTTGCAAAGGCAGAAGTGCAGCACAAGTCTATTTTTAGTGTTGCATTTTTTTTTACCATTCAGTAGTAAAGAACCTGCACTGCTGAGCGTTGCATTGTGTACACTTATGTACTATGAAATCGCAATCTGATCTATACGTTACCCATTTTAGCCTCTAGAAGATTATCTACATACAGTATACAATAGAAATGTGCTAGAAAATAACATGCCATTGACAATTCAAGAAAGTGATTTATTAGATAACACACATACTGTATTTAGTTGCATTTAGATTGTAAGCTCTTTGAAACAGAGACCTATTGTTTTATGGTACATAAATTGATGTCCGTCTGTTTGTTACTCTTGCTGCTGCCGTTTATTCCCACAGTACTGCACAGTGGAATTTGCATTACAAATAAATGATTATAATTATAGTTGTAATAATACTTTATTCTCATACAGTTATATTATTATACACAGCACTGAAATAGCAGGAGAAAACCTGCACAATTACTCCCAGAGTGCTTACATGCAAACCTTGGTGCCTGAGGCACAGGGATATACTGTACAGGGGCATATGTATCAAGGGGAGGAATATGCAAACATTTTGATCTGTGTCAATTTGCCTCGTGGCAGATATATGAAGTTTGTAATCTTGCTTCTTCTATTCTTCCATTTGATACAAGTCTCTGAGGAGCAGAGTTCAATACCAACTTGGCCCAGGCAGATTTATTGGATGCAAAGTAAAAGCGAAAATGGGCCATTTTAGGCACACATTTTGATACATCTCATCTAGTATTAACTATCCACTGCCTTACTTTTCATATAACCACTCCCCAAAACGCACACTGTTGCAAGAACAAAAAGTACTGGAGCAAAACTCCTTAGTACATTGACACACAATGATGTGGAGTCACTTGGCATGATCAAAGTAACACAATTGCACCTTTGTACATCCCCCCTACCTAAATTAACCAGGAGTGCTGACATGGGGAATTGAACTGGGTTCACCCTCTTTAAAAGCATTGTTTTTGCCACTAATCTACTCCCCCTCCCTTCCCCCGCAGTCTCCGCTTCCCCACCGGCCCCCGTGTCAGCCCGCGGGGCGGGAGGTGGAAGCGGGGGGGAGTGTGGTGGTGGTGCTCGGGCGTGGCCTTCTCTCCCTCCCTCCGTGAAACACTGTGTGTGTATGAGAGAGAGAGATAGTGTGTGTATGAGAGAGAGAGAGAGACAGTATATGTATGAGAGAGAGAGAGAGACAGTATGTGTGTGTATGAGAGAGAGAGAGAGAGAGAGAGAGAGAGAGAGAGAGAGAGAGAGAGAGAGAGAGAGAGAGAGAGAGCGAGAGAGACAGTGTGTGTGTGAATGAGAGAGAAACAGTGCATGTGTATGGGAGAGACAGTGTGTGTATGAGAGAGATTAAGTGTGTGTAAGAGAGAGAGACAGTGTATGTGCGTGTGTGTGTTTGTGTGTGTGTGTGTGTGTATGCGAGAAAGAGAGACTGTGTGTGTGTTTGTGTGTGGGAGAGAGAGAGACTGTGTGTGTGTGCAGGACACCAGAAGTACCCCCGTCAACCTCCATTCCGTCACCCCCCAACCTGTCACCCACCCCCCCGTCACCCTCCCACCCCATCACCCTCCCACCCCGTCTCTCGCCCCCTCCATCTCTCGCCCTCTCTCTCTCGCTCTCTCTCTCTCCCTCTCTCAGGTAGAGAACACCTCACCTCCAACATACAGTATAATATTGTGGGAATGAGGGTACTTGGACTTTGAGGGACTGCGGATCAGGTAAGATCACACATATACACATACGTAACAAGGACTAATTGTAGTATAATGTACTGTAATACAATAAATAAACTTAGGTCAAAAAGGAATGTTGTTCTTACTAGGAATTTATTCAATTTATTTTATTTTATTTTTTTAAAGCGGGTCTGGGGGCGGGCCTTGGGCGGGACTGGGGGCGGGCCTGGGGCGGGACTGGGGGCGGGCCTGGGGCAGGACTGGGGGTGGGACTAGGTGAGGAGTAGATTTTTTTTGATCGGCGAGTAGATTTTTGGGTGATTTGTCGACCACTGTATAAAATATATATATATATAAAGAAAAGACAGATGGCACACACATATTGCAGTAAAGTAGGTGCTTGTCCCATATAGACAGTAGGTATAAATGAGCTCCTTACCAGGCAGGGCCAGAGTCCCAGGCCCATAAAGTGGTGAATGTGCCTGTTTTCTACTAATACACTTCTTTTTTGGATGCTACTGAGTGTGCTGACCCTTCCTTGCTTTGTGGGCCTGGGACTCTGGCTCTGCCTGGTAAGGAGCTCATATATATATATATGTATATATATATATATAGATATATAGATATATAGATATATAGATATATCTATATATATATATATATATATATAGATATATATATATCATAGAAAAGGAACAAAAAGCACTCCGTAATAATAGTCACTGGTGTGGGTGCAGATCTTATAATGAAGAATAAGCAATACGATACTGTTTGGAAACTAAATCAGCAGGCAGCACTCCAGAATTGAACAAACAAGTGTATTGAAAAAATAAACACAAAACCAACGTTTCGGTCCACGAATGGGACCTTTGTCAAGGTGGTGCAGTTACAGGACAGAAGTGAACACATATATATACCCCTAGAATACTCACAAATAACAGGTGCTGCAAATCAAGTTGATTGCACAGCGTGATGTCAGATGCAGTGCTGACCTGGGGTGACCTCAATGTGAGCACTCAGTACAAGGTGTACTTAGTAGATCAATAGGAAATATAGTGGAAGCCACTGCAGGGGGATTTAAAGTTCACACAGTGGCTCCCAAGCCAAAAGTGGTTTGTGTAGGCTCCACATGTATGTGTGTGGCAGAATCCATAGAGCTGAACTGTGGTCCCTATTCACATTGCTGCAGTGTCACTTGTGTGGCAAACAGAAAAATAGCCCCAGCCACAAATTGCATATGAGGCCAAGGTCAAACATGCACTGTCATACAAAAATCAATATTCCAACGTGCTAAGTGCAAAAATATAAATGTTAAAATGATGTGATATATATATACACACTCACACATACACTGATGCCTGGTGCAGTCCAAAAGAAAAAAACTGTATATAAGGGCTAATATGGGGTGCCAGCAGAAAGACTGGGATCCCAAACCAGTCCAAAACAATATAGAAAAAGAAAAATCTGCAGCACTCACCAAGATGTTGTCAAAATCATCAACTTGGCGAGTGGTGCAGATTTTTCTTTTATAATATATATATATACATACATATATACAGCTATACCCCGTTATAGCGCGGTCCTCGGGGGCAACCCGCGACCACTGCATTATAAACGGGGTCGCGGGAAAAAAATGGCCGCGTAATTTTTTTTTGTTGGTGGTACTGTGTCTGCCGGAGGGGGAAAGCTGAGAACTCTCCCAGCGTTCCCAGACCCGGTGGGGCAGCGGCAACAGCACACAGCACTTACCCGACATCTGGCAGCTCTTCTCCCTGTCTCTGCTTCCTGCTTCTGCTTCCGTCTTGCGAGAGCAAGCTCCCTTAAAGAGACAGTGTGTCTCTGTGTGTGTGTGTGTGTGTGTGTGTGTGTGTGTATTTGACTGTGTAAGACTGTGTGTGTGTGTGTGTGTGTGTCAGTGTGTCAGTGTGTGTTTCTGCAGTGTGATGTGAGTGCATGCAGTGTGCTGTGAGTGTGTGCTGAGTGTGTGCAATGTGCTGTGAGTGTGTGCTGTGTGTTGTAAGTGTATGCAGTGTGCTGTGAATGTATGCAGTGTGCTGTGAGTGTGTGCTATGAGTGTATGCAGTGTGCTGTGTATGTGTCAGTGTGTGCGTGCAGTGTGCTGTGTGTGTGTCTGTGTGTGTGCAGTGTGCTGTGAGTGTATGCAGTGCGCTGTGAGTGTATGCAGTGTGCTGTGAGTGTGTGCAGTGAGTGTATGCAGTGTGATGTGAATGTATGCAGTGTGCAGTGAGTGTGTGCAGTGTGTGTGCAAAAAAAAAATTAATTTTTTTTTAAATTCGGGGTCCACGCTCAAACCGCGTTATAAGCGGATCCACGTTATAGCGGATCACACTATAACGGGGTTGAGCTGTATATAACTATATATAGCACTCCCTTGATAAAGGTCCTGTCCCTAGGACCGAAACGTCGGTGATTGTGCCTGCTGTTTAAATTTATTTTTTCATTGCTTCCAAGTGTGCTGTCTCTTCTTTGCTGTGTGTCCCTCGGATTCCCTGGATTCCATGGTCTGCCTGGTTTGGAGCCTTTCATTATACCTGTTCTTATGGGACTAGCACCTTGTCTATATCTTTATGTGTGTGCCATCTACTCTTTTATACTGTGTATATAAAAATTTATACTGTGTATATAAAAATTTATTTTGGACAGTGTTAGGTTTATTTTAAACCACAATTATTTTTTGTTTGGGGGTGTATATTATTTACAGATCTGCAGAACGGCCATGGGCACAAGGTTCGACCCCAGCTATGCAAATCTCTTCATTGGATTTTGGGAGGAGAGATTTGTGTGGCATAATGACGATCTTGGGGCGGGCCTCATGTACTATGGGCGTGTCATCGACGACATTATTATTATTTGGGATGGGGACAAAACTGTTTTAAACAATATTTTAAGTTCCTTCGATAACAACCCTTTGGGATTAAAATTCACATTCAATATTGATGCCACATCTGTGGTCTTTCTGGACCTAGCACTGAGTGTGGACTTAGAGTCCAACATTGCTACTATGACTCATTTTAAATCTGTGTCAGTCAACAACTTTGTTCACGCAACAATTAATCATCACCAACAGTGGGTCAATAATATTCTTCTGGGGCAGTTTTACCAACTTAAAAGAAACTGCACCAGAGAGAATGATTTTCTCTCACAATCAGATACACTTAGCAAAAAATTTATGGACAAGTGTTATGATAAAAAATTGTTAACAGACTCTCTCGGCAAAGTTAAAGCTATATATAGAACAGTAATGCTTAACAAATCAAAGGCTAAGAGGGCTTCGCGTATGAGTTATGATGCTCCAATTGAAATTAATAATACGGATTCCTCTTCTGTGAGGTTCATCACTACCTACAATCAGGCGTATAAAAATATTAATCACATTCTAAATACTCACTGGAGCATCCTCAGATGTGGTCCCCATCTGAAAACCATTTTGCCGGAGAGAGCATCCATTGTATATAGAAAAGCTAGAAACATTAAAAGCATTCTGGCTCCTTCCAATTGATCCATTGATCCGGCCGCTTCGTCCATAGATGTGGGTCCTAAGGGTAACCACAGATGTGGGAGCAGCCGTTGCATCACTTGCAAACATCTGTTACTTCAAACGCAATTCAATTCCCATAACAAGGACAGAGTCTATTATATTAACACACATATCAGTTGCCTTAGTTCCTTTGTCATTTACTTGATCCAATGCGGCTGTGGCCAACAATATGTTGGCCGCACTACACGTCCATTGCACGTTCGCTTCCTAGAGCACAGGAGAAATGTGATAAAGGGGACTAACACACATAGTGTTCCCCGTCATTTTAAAACAGCACATAATCAAGATCCTGGATCCATGACAATTATGGGTCTAGAGTCCATTTCTCCTTGTGCTCTGGGGGGTGATAGTTTTAAAATTTTGTGCTGCCAGGAAATGTTCTGGATCCACCAGTTGGGCACCCTTGTCCCTGGTGGATTAAATGAATGTCTAGATGCAAGTACATTGGTATAGCTCTGATCCTCCTCTGCTCCCACCATTTAGGATCTTGGTTATATTGTTATACTTTGTACTCCTCTGCTCCTCTCCTTAAATAGATATAATACAATGTATGTCTTTATATCTCTATGTTCTCTCAGGACAAAATGTTTATATGCATCAGGACAAAATGTTTATAAACATAAGGTCGCTTAATCCTATTTCTGTGTAAGGTTATATCATCTATATCACCTACATCCTATATTATTACTATCTATAGACATATGAGGTATACCTTCAGGAATTCTAAACAACCATTTGGTGTCTGACAAAATTCACAACTATTTTAGTTTTTTATTTAGGTTTTTATTTAGATTTATAATTTTTTTACTCATATTACTTATTCCTTTGTTGTATTTATTGTTTATAATTATAATCTGAATCTTGTTATCATTATGTATGTCAATCTATAGTTAGTGAGTCACATTACATTTTATTTTATTTATATTATTTAATTTAATGGTTTCAGCAATTTTTGCTGTTAGGACATTTACATTTATAATCATTTATTTCACTTTTTGGTCTTTTCTATATAAATATGTTCAATTCTATTGTATCTTTCCCTATGGGATGTAATATATATGGGTTATTGCCTATTTAAATGTCCCCCTTATTAGGTAGATAACGTATCAATAGATATGTAGTTTATTAACAATATTTAATTGATTATTGATTTAATTCCATCTATTTTTGTAGCTTCATTAATTTTCTGTGTTTTGATTTACTATCATGTGATGAATTACTTGACTTTAGGAACTTTTATCCCTTGATTATTCCTATTCTCCTCCCTTTATATATTCTAACACAATCTATTTTCTGTTTATATTATGCCTTCACTTTGTGACAGCATGCCCGTTCATTTAAGGCAATAGCCTTCTATGATAGGCTTATCCATTTGAACTCTGAACCTATTGAAGGACACGATCTAGCTACCTAGCAACCGGCTGCTATAAATTCTTAGTGAGTGCAGGAATCACCAGCAACCCTTTGAGAAAGTCACAGCACGTGACGAAACGCGTCAGGGAACGGAACTGCGTCATCACGCAAGCACATGACAGGCCGTATCGAGCGCCGATACACATTGCGGCCAGCAGAGATTGGAGATTTTCCTAAAACTCAAAGACTGCATCATTGATTTTAAGGAGCCTTTCTACTCATGCACCAGAGAACAACTACCAGCAGCTTCAAGTGAGATTTGGACTGCAGGGTCTGGAGGCTGAGTGACCAGAGTTGGCGGTGATATATTTCACACACTGCTTGATTTTAACCTACCCTTGTGAGTGGCTTTTCTACCCCCCCCCATCCCCTTTCCCAATAAATGTACTGTATTATGCTATGGGGCGTGCACTCTCTCTCTTTTTTCTTTTCTAATATATAATATAGATATATATATATATATAGTGTGAAATCTATAAGATAAAGGAGACGTTTGGTTACATCCTTTGATCAAATAATGCCAAGCCTGCTAACCACTTCAAGGTAAGTCTCTATAGCAGGTCCCTTGTGAGTGGATTTTCTACCCCCCCCTCCCCTTTCTCACTAAATGTACTGTATTATGCTATGGGGCGTGCGCTCTTTCTCTTTTTTCTTTTCTAATAGGTATCATCTGGATGTGGTTCATCCTATTTGCGAGCTGCCGGAGATCCCCTCATACCAGGACTATTTTTCCTATTTAAGGACTTTCACTCAAGGACTGTTTTTTAAATCAATTTTTCTTTTTGATTGTATTTTATGTTATGACATGTTTTTGGAGGGTTTTCTTAAATTGTTTTTCACGAAATAGGAGCACATAATATATGTTATTTATATATATTTATTGTAAATTGTAGTATACACATTTATGATTTTTAGCGATTTTGCCTATTTAGAAACATTCATTTAAATTATCACCAATAATATATATTTTTACACTATTTCAACACTTCTTTTTTGGCGCTACTTCACTCCCTTTTCTTTTTCTTTCATATATATGTAGCCCCGGTGCCCTCCGGCTCCCAGAGCCCCCCCTCCTTTGGGTCAGCGAGGTCGCGGGTGCCGCCGGCAGGCAGCGACGGACCCGCCGGCTGTTCCCAAAGGTGGGGGCCGGTGCAGGGAGTGAGCCAAGCATTTGGAGGCTCGGCGGCGTACCCGGTTAGCGGGGGCCGCCATTGCGGGTGCGCGCGCATGTGGCTCGATCGCGCATGCATGGAGCAGAGTAGGGAAGAGGCTAGGGAGTTGTAGGTGGCATGGAGTAGTTGTGCATGCGCATAAGGGAGCGCGCGAACGCTAGCCTACCAGGGAAGGCTCTTGGAAGGGACTGCAAGTCCCATGAGCCTCCACAGCGCCCCACATGACGCCAGGGAGCCAATAGGGCTGGAGTATCTCCCTGCACAGGGAGAACAAGATACATTTTGCTCACTGAGAACGGCAGTTGGAGCTGGGAGCAGGAAGGGGAAGGAAGGGTGTAGGGAGCAAGTGAAGCTCCTACACCTGGTAAGGTTTCCCCAAGTCCGAGACAGGCCTCAACTCCCCACCAGGTTAGAGAGTAAGTGATAAGGGATGGCCCCTAGATTAGGGACTCTGCCCTTAGGTTCGTGTGTGTGCATTCTTGTCAGGTCGCAGCTGTCAGTGCTGTGAGGGCTGACAAGAGGGCACCTTGTAAGGTTGCAGTACGTTGCTGCAGGGGTTGGAAGTGTGAGGTAGGAGTTAGTCCGAGGGGACCCGGGTGGTGACGGGAAGAGGTAGTGCGGGTGCAGGGGGTCAGGGACCCACCTGCATAGGATAGGCTACCCCGTATGCCCCTAGGAGTTTTCCCCTGAAGACATTAAAGGTTGCTGTGCTGTAGGGACGGCCTATAGTAGAGTGAGCATCATGTTAGTTCACAGAGTCAGTTAGGGACTCAGCAGACGCTGCGCATCTGTTCCGAAGGTTGGGCGCAGACTTCCGCTGCCGCTACAGAGGCTTTCCGCGTGGAATCGTCCCTGATGGTGGTTCTGGTGTTCTCCTGTCATCAGATCCTTTGTGAAGCCCGTTGCAGGCCCGAGCACTGGAGTGCTCGGCAAGTAACTCTTATCTACAAGTGCACCAATGATCCTATTAGTTTCATTAGTGTCTGCGCAGTCACACATATCCTCTTTCTGTAAGAGTGCGGGAAATTGTGTGGGGATTACTGGACACAGGGTGGGATCACCCGGTGTAAGGGAACGTCCTGCGAGACGCAGTAATCAGTGTCTCCTCTAGAGGGGGACACCCGTTATTCTGTTGAAGCTATACAGTTCCTATGTTCACCAGTAAAGGTATTGGTTATTATACATAAGGTGTGCTGAGTATTTGTATGTGTCCTGCAAGGAACAATTCCTGCTCTGCTGGGAACCATCGCAGGTGGAGGTGCTGCACGAGTACAGGGTTACTCAAAATACACATACCCCAGGTTCCCCGTGGCGGAAGCTCAGCCCTCCTGTGAGCCTAACAAAATGCAAAAAAAACCTCCCACAGACAAAATGCAAAAAAATCCTCCCACAGACAAAATGCCAAAAAAACCTCCAACAGACAAAATGCAATACCCTCCACACACACACACACACACACACACACACACACACACACACACACACACACACACACACACACACACACACACACACACACACACACACACACACACACACACACACACACACACACACACACACACACACACACACACACACACACACACACACACAGTCAGATAAGACAGTTGGCACTCCAATAGGTGCTGCACATCCCATATAGAGAATGTAGTTATACGTTACCGTTCCGAGGACTGGTAAACAAGAGACAGCACTCAATGTTGAATATCAAAGTGTATTAGTGATAGCAAAAATACATATATATATATATATATATATATATATATATATATATACATATATATGTGTGTGTAGATATATATATATATACAAAGTGACACTGTGTGCTCATTTGCATGTCATTTCCCAGAATTCCTTGCTGCAGTGGAAGTGCTGTATGCTGGGGGATAATGGGGAAAGGCGGGGTTGCAGACCTGCCTAAGACATGCAGATGAGCATACAGTTGTATTTGCATATATATATATATACATATATGTATGGATCTGCCTGGTATGGAGTATATATATATATACTCCATACCAGGCAGATCCAGAGTCCCAGGGCCACACGGCAAGGAAGAGACAGCACACTCAGTAAAGATATCAAGATTGTATTGTAGGAAACTGGCACAAACACCAACGTATCGGTCCTTCAAGGCAGTGCTGATAAAGGTCCTGCTTTAAGGACCGAAACGTTGGTGTTTGTGCCAGTTTCCTACAATACAATCTTGATAACTTTACTGAGTGTGCTGTCTCTTCCTTGCCGTGTGGCCCTGGGACTCTGGATCTGCCTGGTAAGGAGCCTCTATATTCATTCTCCCTACGGGACAAGCACCTACTTTTTGTTTTATGAGAGTGCCATCTGCCTTGTTTCTGACAATATATATATATATATATATATATATATATATATATATATATATATGTGTGTGTAGCCCTTTTTCTGACGCTCCCCAAAGAGACTACTGGTCACTGTACACAACCTGTGGCTCCAGGAGATCTGAGCCTCCGCTAGCTGGGAGCCTGGGGTACCACTTATTGCGCAGCGCCTCCACTTACCCAGGATCCCCGTGATGTGAGATTGCCCTGGACAAGAAATACAACAACACACATGAATGCAACCAGTTTTACTGTAATAATGCACAGTA
Source organism: Ascaphus truei (assembly GCF_040206685.1). Lineage (NCBI taxonomy): Eukaryota > Metazoa > Chordata > Amphibia > Anura > Ascaphidae > Ascaphus > Ascaphus truei. Next base: position 490,831,892 of record NC_134483.1, on the reverse strand, counting down.
ACCTTATCACTCTATAATGCAACGTAGCAATAACACGTAACATATATACTTATACTCTAACACTCGTATAACCTTAGTGGCTCGGCCACTCTAATCAGGAGCAACGTCCCCGTCCCCTCACTGCGTGCCCCACACACCGTGTCCATGTATAGTACTATTGGTATATGCTCAGTTCTTTAGTCACTCGCTCAGTGTCCCTAAAGAGTTACGCCTAAGGCGGGATCAGCGCCTGTTCACTGGTGTTTGTGCACTTGATGTAATAATACCTTCAGGTCACAGCGGTGACCGGCAACAACTTCACAAAGGGTCAGATGCCTCCAACACGTAGCCTACAGATATCACGGTGTCCAGCTGTCTGGTCCCAGATGACTGCAATCGCCGCAACTCTGTGCTTTGTCCCTAACTGGTACTCAGTAAGGGTGATGCTTGCTACCACTATAGGCGGTCCCTGCAGCACAGCAACCCATGGTGACTTCAGGGAATACTCCTAGGGCCTGCGGGGTAGAACTGGCCTATGCAGGCGGGTCACTGACCCCCTGCACCCACACTACCTCTCCCTTCACCTCCCGGATCCCCTCTCACTAGTTTCTCCCTAATACCTGCAGTAAGCCGCTGCACTAACTGTACTTGCAGCAACCCACTGCACTAACTATACCTGCAGCAGCCCACTGCACTAACTGTGCCTGCAGCTGCACTGCACTCAGCCCTGTGTCCTTCTTGTCAGTGCTCACAGCACTGACAGCCGTGACACTGACAAGACTGCACACACACTACCTAAGGGCAGGGTCCCTTAACCTAGGGGCCGTCCCTCAGTACCTACCCACTACCCTAACAGGGATTGGAGCCTGCCTGGGACTTGGGGATCTACCTTACCTGGTGCAGGAGCCACTTGCTCCCTACACCCTGCCTCTCCCTTCCTGCTCCCAGCTTCAACTGCCAAACGTGGTCACTGCAACATTGTAGCCTTCCTCCACAGGAGAAGCTGCAAAACCCTATTTGCTGGCTGGCTGCACGTTATGTAGGTGAAAGGGCGCGCAGGCAAGGGGGTCTCTGAGGCTGAAAAGAGACCGGGGCTACATATGTAACACCTTTTGCCCCCCCAATCGCTGATGGGGACCATATGTATAAATATGTAGCAATACACTTGTGTTACCGGATGTGGTGCGTTACCTGATAGGCTCACAGGAGGCCTGAACCTCCGCCACTGGGAGCCTGGGGTTACCTGATTATTCGAACACAGCGCCTCCACCTGTAAGGGTTCCCACCAGTGTGGGATGGTCCTCTTACAGGAAAAACAATAATAATAACACACACACAGTATATGCTAGCAACTGTTTTACTATAACTAATAACTTTGGTACCCTTTACCACACAGAATAATGCATATAACCTTACACATAGAAGTGTACCGGGTGCACACATCAGCATAGATATTTCCCAAAGTACCTGGGTGCTGGGCACCAATTCCCTGATGTCCCTTATGTCCTAACCCACCCAATGTGTGGTGGAGATAGCGCTATCCCTTGAACTGTTAGTGCACTTTCTATAAGTACCTGCCCAGTGCTCCCGCCCACGGGTGCCGCAATATAACTGGATCGGATCCGCCGGATCCGCCGCGACATCCTCCTACGCATGGGGTGAATTCCGGTGTGGATAATATCACCATGCACCGTACCGTTCATACCTTAAAATGGATCCGTCTGCAGCCGGCAGGCCGCAGTCCTGGCGTGGCAGGGTCCTCCGCAAAGGTAGTCTCTAGCTGGAGGGGGGGTCTGAGCCCAGCCCCAGTAATCAGGCTGCGCGCCACAAAATACTCTCTTGGGTTGAGCAAACAGCTAAAGGGGCAGATCTACTCACATAGGGCCTGTCTCTGAAGACACCACAAGCTGCGGCAAGGGTAACAGTTATCTGGGGCCTTTAGGGGTGACTGGCCTAGTGCAAGGGGCTACTGCTCCCCTGCACCCTCACTTACCCAGCTCCCTGCTCCAACTCTCTCACTCACCACCCGTGAAATGTATCTATTCCCTGCTCCCAGGAATCCTGGGCCCTCATTGGCGGCTCTGTGGCACTTGGTGCGCTTCTCTCTAGGCCTCATGGGAATTGTAGCCACTGATGCATTGGGGCAGTGTGCGCTATCACATTGCGCATGCGCGACTTTGTAATGGCCGCCGCAGCTCCCAAACTACAACTGCGCATGCGCGCCCACTGTGCATGCACACGCATTCACAATGCCGGCCCCCGCTAGACGGGTGCGCCGCAACAACCCGGCTCACCACACTAACGCCTCCCGACACCCACAACTACCCCCGCAGGAGGTAAGCGCCAGAGAAGTGCTGGACGTGCAAGGGGAACATGGCTATACACTCCCCCTGGTAAAATCCCAACGATCTCGCTTGGGTAGCAAACATAACCATATCAGAAGTTATATAATAAAAATGCGTTACAAGTATATAATTTAACACATTGCAATCCTCTACATGAGATTACGCAATTGAGTGAACATCACAATAACGGCCTGTATCTTGGCCCGAGACCACTGCTGAGCCTCATAGTGGGGTACCCCAACTGAATCATAGGCTACCTGATTGGGAGGGTGCCTCATTCTTTGGCTTCTGCGAAGCTCTGGCTCTACTTCTTCTAGAGAGTAAGGTGCATAGCCCTGAGGCTCAGCCTCTCTCATTGAGGGTATAAATGTCTCTGAAAAGTCTCTTTGGGGCATGAAGCATGGGCTTCTAGGGTCCAGGGGTTTTCTCATTGGAATTTCCTTATTAGAAGTTGTTTGTTGAGGCCCTTTACCCTTAGCTCCTCCGGGAGGTGGCGCGAAGTGTTTGGGGTTCCCTTTGAGAGGGGCCCTCCATTCTGGACGGACTAGTTTCCTCATTAACTTCCACTGGTTCTGACTCTCCATCTAATGATGTAGTCTGTATCTCCTTCCCCCATTTGTGGAATAGGGAGGAGGTGATTACGGTGCCAGCTTTTTACTCGGCCATCACTGTCTCTTATACGATATACTGGGAGCCCTGGCATTTGTGATTCGACTTCATAGACTCCGTCCCACCAGCGATCAGCCAGTTTGTGTTTGTCGGGGACTCCTAGGTTTTGGAGTAGAACGGCGTCGCCAGGACGAATCTCCCGATGGCGGACCTTATGATCATAACGTCTTTTGTTATCAGCGTTCAAACGAGCAGAAACTTTCTCGGCTAACTCGTAAGCGTTTTGCAGACTGTCTTGTAGCCGTTGTACGTATCGGAAGTGCGTCATGTTGGGTACCCCATCGGTAGATACCCGCAGACGTATATCCACCGGAAGTCTCGCTTCTCTCCCGAACATCAAAACATAAGGAGTGAACCCTCTGGACTCATGACGAGTGCAATTGTAGGCATGCACCAAAGATTCCACATGCTTGCTCCATTCTCTCTTCTGAGACCCTTTTATCGTGCCGAGCATGTCCAGGAGGGTCCTGTTGAATCTCTCCGGTAAGGCGTCTCCCTCTGGGTGGTATGGGGTGGTTCGAGACTTGGTAATGTTTAGTAGCTTGAGCAGCTCCTTAATGATCTTACTTTCGAAGTCCCGACCTTGGTCCGAAATCAGACGGTTGGGCAGCCCATAATGGATAAAGTATCATTCCCATAGCACTTCAGCTACAGTGATGGCCTTCTGGTCTTTGGTGGGGAAGGCCTGAGCGTAGCGAGTATAATGATCTGTGATGATCAACACGTTACTGATGCCTCGGGTATCAGGTTCGATACACAGAAAGTCCATACAGACCAAGTCCATGGGACCTGAGCTTTTCAGATGAGCCATGGTGGCGGCTCTGGTAGGGAGGGTCTTGCGCTGGATACATCGGGATCACCGACGGCCGTGTCGCTCCACCGATTCATGTATCCGTGGCCAGAAGAACCGATCACGCACTAACCCAAAAGTCTTTTCTACTCCCAGATGGCCTTGTTCATCGTGTAAGGCTTTCAGGACCAGGTATTGTAAGTTTCGGTGTAGGACCAACTGTTTCCTCTCGGGATGGTCATGGAACTGTACAACCCGATAGAGTAGACCGTTGTCCAGCTGGAATTTGTCAGCTTCCCACATCAGAATCGCCACAAGGTCGCTGGGAGCCTGCTTCAGCATATCCAGTTTGTTTTTCTGTGCTGCCTGGCGGATAAGGCCCACTACTGGGTCCCTTACCTGGTACTGTATCATATCTTTCCACAGGATAATTTTATCAGGGGTGACGTTCAGCCCATCGGGGTCACAGTAGGCAGCAGGTAGAGCCTTGGATTGACATTCGAATGAATCCACAACACGTAGTTCAGAGAAGGCCACTTTATTCCCCACTATAGCTACCGTGTTGCACATGGCCCGCATTCCTGGCCCAGGAATGTCTTCCCAAATGTCCTCATCCGCAGTGGCCTCTAGTCCGGGCCTTCTAGATAGGGCATCAGCTCCAATGTTTAGCGGCCCAGGCTTGTACTTCAAGGTAAACCTGTAGTTTGAGAGGGATGCTAACAATCAATGGCCTGCAGCGTCCAGTTTGGCGGTTGTCGTTATGTATGTCAACGGATTATTGTCTGTGCGCACTTCAAAGAGGACCCCATACAGGTAGTCATGGAATTTATCCACAATGGCCCACTTAAGAGCAAGGAATTCCAGATTATGGACGGGATAGTTCTGTTCGCTGGGGTTTAAACTGCGGCTGACATAGGCCACCGGTCGGAGACCCACTGGATATTTCTGATGGAGTACTGCTCCTAGCCCGTTGAGGCTGGCGTCCACATGAAGGACGTAGGGTAGTTCGGGATCGGCGTACGCCAGAACGGGTGTCTCTGTAAAACATTTCTTCAGATCAAGGAATGCTTGTCCACTTGTCATCGAACGGCGCTCGTGCCCATGTAGCAGGTCGCCCCATATCTTCTGGGTATATTTTGAGGAGATTGTTAAGAACCTTGGTCCTGCTGGAGTACCCTTCTACAAAACGGTGGTAGTACCCGCAGAATCCTAGGAATGAGCTTAGCTCCATGACCTTTCCGAGTCTTGGCCACTCCATCACTGATTCAATTTTGGCGGGATCCGTGGCTATCCCCTCAGCGGATACTATATGTCCCACGTAGGTCACCGAGGTACGGCAGAATGGACATTTATCCAAAGATAACTTTCGGCCTTCTTGCCCCAGTCGATCCAACACCTTCATTAGCCGTGCCTTATGTTCCTCCAAAGTCTTGCCAAAGACAATGATATCATCCAAATAGACGAGACATTCCCTGGGGTTCATGTCTCCGATGGTCTTTTCCATCAACCGTTGAAATGTTGCTGGAGCTCCACAAATACCTTGGGGCATACGAGTGAATTGGTAGAAGCCCAGGGGGCATACGAAAGCCGTCTTCTCCTGGTCTTCCGCACTCATAGGTACCTGGTAGTACCCAGACCTCAAGTCCAAAACGCTGAACCACTGACTTCCCGACAGTGCATTGAGAATTTCTTCAATTCGTGGCAGCGTATACTGATCAGGTATGGTACGGTTGTTCAGGGTCTGGTAGATGACACACAATCGCACCGACCCATTCTTCTTTCGCACCACCACAATCGGCGAGGCGTAGGGACTACGGGATTCGGTCACAATGCCCGCTGGTTCCATCTCTCGTAACACGTCTCTCACATCCTCTACATCTCGAGGGGCAATACAACGGGATCGTTCCCAGAATGGGGTGGTGTCACTTAGCCGGATAGTGTGTAGAGCACTTCGGCTACAGCCCACATCCATGTCGCTCGTGGAAAATACGTCCTTCCGTTCTTACAACTTGGCAGTCAGACGAACCCTCCATGCAGCGGACAAGGCGGATTCCCCGAGTCAAAGGCCATTTCCGTGGACTGCTCCAGTGGTGAGGCCTCATCTACTTGGGCGGCCATCTTATCGACAAAGGTAACAAGGTATATCCGACCCAACCGTTGTCCCTGGTCTAAGGGCATGGGATAGGGAGAAATGTTATGAACATATACCTTTCTGTTCCCAGGCATTCCGCCCTTCCACTATCGGATTTCAGGCACCAGTCGATAGCCGCGATAGGCATCCTCTTCGGATGTACTCTCTAAGGAGAAGAGCTGATAGGCCTCGTCTCGTTCTGGATAGCAGCATTCCACCCACATAACTTCTACTCCCCCTGGGGGAATCACAGTCACTCCTTCATGATTATTGAATAAGTCCCTGTATTCTACTTCATCCGGCTTGGAGGGTCTTCTTCCGTCATACTGGGTTTTATGGGTAGAGCCGAGAGGGGTAATTCACAAGCCTCTTTCAATTATGCTCGAAATACTGCCCGTACCACATCAGTGTTTTTTCCCAGGATAATCGGGGCACTGGGATGCTCTTGAGGTTCGGGGCATATTAACATCGCCACGTCCATTGGATGGGACTTGCCAGTGTTCAATTGTAGTATGGCCAGCCGAAGTTTCACCACGCGATCAATGGGATAGGCCTCCTGACTAAGCCCCCAGAGTTTCATAGTGTCCGCAGTTTGCAATGGCAGGTGACTCAGATGTTGATCATAGAACGAGCGATACACAATGGTCACCTAAGACCCAGTGTCCAACAACGCGGTTGCGTAAATGCCTTCTACGAGGATGCGTATGAGGGCCGCCGGCCCCACTCGAATGTAGGCGTCCGTCGTTACGGCTTCTCCAATGCTTGGCGGGGTGGAGCCCTCGGAAGAAGAAGGGATTTTTTCAGTCTGTGCCGTGCAGGTCATTGCTTTGGGAGGGTCGGATGGGACCTTTCTTTTTCCTGTGCAAGCCTTAGCGAAGTACCCTTTCTGGCCACACCTGAAGCAGCCTTGACCCCCCGAAGGGGTCTCAGCCTTGGAGGACGTCGACTCCCTCTTGGGGAATAGTAGTGCCGCATTAGGATTTTTATGAGCAGGGGAATCCTCCTCACCTTCGATCTCTTTGGCCTTTGCGATCGCTGCTCTTTTCAGTTCATCTTGAGGATATCCTTTGGCTGAAGTAGCAGTCTTCTCTCGTTTCGTAGAGTCACTCGGAGGCTTCGGCCGGTGCAACCGTAGATTACCTCCATGAGCTAGTACTTTATCCATTAAATCTTCAAACTCTAGATGCTGGTCTGGAGAGAGGGTACAACTGACTCGTATTGCCACCGGGTGCATAGGCAAGGTGCCCTGCAGAAGTTGCTGGACTCGCATGCCATCAGCTTGGGCCGCAGGGATAACCTCCTTCTTTACCAGATGCCATAAGGTCAACTGGATCCGACGAAGAAACACTTCTTCTCCTTCGACTTGCCTGAGGGAGTAGAATTTGGCCAGTAATGACACGGCGTCCTTAGGAACACCATATGTCCGGGTGAGGGTCTGGATCAGGGCTGTTGCATTGGCGTAGGGTTTTTACTGTTGTAAAACTGCACCTTATGCGTAGCAGGTGGTCGTAAGCACTCAATAATTCATTGCCGTTTTACTGCATCAGAGCAAGTCCGCTCTGGGAGCATGTGTTCCGTGTAGTCTTTCCATTCCTCAAATTCGGCCTCACCCGCCGGCATGGGTCTATTCCGGAGAATATCTTGAGCTTGCAATATTGATGGGAATGGGACGCCTAGCTCAGGGCTTCTACTAGCTGAGGTAGGATTCCTTCCACCGCCGAGTCCACCTGTAATGATGTAGGGGCCCGGGATTGTATACTGGCTGGGAATCTTGTACTTGTCTGTCGTTCAGGGAACGGATACCTGGAGAGCGGGGGTCCAGTCTGGAGGGGGGTCTCCACAGGGGACCCAGGACTGAAGATCACCCTGGGTATCAGTGGTTCTGAATATAGTAATGAATGTCCTGAGAGTAACGCGTCATATTTCCCGGGAGCACGGGAGGGTCCTGGCATGGACTCGGGGTGGGGTATTTGGGCCGGCAGTGCCATAGGCAATTCAGAGAAAATGACAGGACACCCCGGAGGCAAGGATCCCGGGAAGTGTAGGGCGGCAGGGATGATATTTTCCCTTACTTCATAACGGGTAGTTATAAGGAGTATGTACCAGCGGTATGTGGGGTTCCATTTCCGCCTGATTTGGCAGGCTTGAGCGAACCCGGGAAGGAATCTGACCTGATTAAGGACTTCTTGAGAGGGAATGCTTGCTGGCACATCCCCCACCACGAGCACATGGTGGGGGGACTCATCTAGTTCCAGCGCCCAGTCGCGCACTTGTTGCATAGACAGTGAGAACATGGTGGCGACTGCCACAGCTAACTTTAGACTTTAATAGAGCACCCCAGGTCTGAGCTCTCAGCAGCGCCTCTAAATGTAACACCTTTTGCCCCCCCCAATCGGAGATGGGGACCATATGTATAAATATGTAGCAATACACTTGTGTTACCGGATGTGGTGCGTTACCTGATAGGCTCACAGGAGGCCTGAACCTCCGCCACTGGGAGCCTGGGGTTACCTGATTATTCGAACACAGCGCCTCCACCTGTAAGGGTTCCCACCAGAGTGGGATGATCCTCTTACAGGAAAAACAATAATAATAACACACACACAGTATATGCAAGCAACTGTTTTACTATAACTAATAACTTTGGTACCTTTTACCACACAGAATAATGCATATAACCATACACATAGAAGTGTACCGGGTGCACACATCAGCATAGATATTCCCCAAAGTACCTGGGTGCTGGGCACCAATTCCCTGATGTCCCTTATGTCCAAACCCACCCAATGTGTTGGAGATAGCACTATCCCTTGAATTGTTAGTGCTCCAGCCCACGGGTGCCGCAATATAACTGGATCAGATCCGCCGGATCTGCCGCAACGTCCTCCTATGCGTGGGATGAATTCCGGCGTGGATAATATCACCATGCACCGTACCGCTCATACCTTAAGATGGATCCGTCTGCAGCCGGTAGGCCGCAGTCCTGGTGTGGCAGGGTCCTCCGCAAAGGTGGAGGGGGGGTCTGAGCCCAGCCCCATTAATCAGGCTGCGCACCACAAAGTACTTTCTTGGGTTGAGCAAATAGCTAAAGGGGCAGATCTACTCACATAGGGCCTGTCCCTGAAGCAACCACAAGCTGGGGCAAGGGTAACAGTTATCTGGGGCCTTTGGGGGTGACTGGCCTAGTGCAAGGGGCTACTGCTCCCCTGCACCCTCACTTATCAAGCTCCCTGCTCCAACTCTCTCACTCACCACCTGCGAAATGTATTTATTCCCTGGTCCCGGGAATCCTGGGCCCTCATAGGCCGCTGTGGGGCACCTGGTGCGCTTTTCCCTAGGCCTCATGGAATTGTAGTCCCGCGGAGGCCACTGATGCATTGGGGCCGCGTGCGCGATCACCCTGCGCATGTGCGACTTTGTAATGGCCTCCGCAGCTCCCAAACTACACCTGCGCATGCGCGACCACTGCGCACACCTGGCATTCACAATGGCGGCCCCCACTAGCCGGGTGCGCCGCAACAATCTGGCTCACCACACTAACGCCTCCCGACACCCACAACTCCCCCCGCAGGATGTAAGCACCAGAGAAATGCTGGATGGGCAAGGGGAACCTGGCTACATATATTTAAAACAAAATGGGGCAGCCGGCACTCCCAATACCATAAATAGTTTGCGGTGCATGTCCTATACCAATAGTATGAGAAAAGTAATCCACTCCAGCAGGAAGTCCCCATGAGGACCGAAACGTTGGTCATGTTTGTGCTATGTTTATTTTTAAATACAAGTTTTCTTACTTACCTTTGAGTGCTGTCTTGTGTCTGCTCCTGCTTGAGTGGATTACTTTTCTCTCTATATATATACAGGTATAGCTATAGGTATATAATAGCTTGTTCCTGGTCCATAGACTAACTGAAAACATGTGTTCTCTCAAAATAATTCTTTACTAAAATTGTTGCAGGATGGGGCCAACATTTGGGGGAATTTGCTTTCCCTTTTTTCACTTTAGTGGCTAAAGTTGACCCCTATATATGTGAATACAATATATAATTAAAACAAAACTATTTTTAAGTCAAAACAAAGGGGAGAAGCTGCAACAAAAATGTGTGCAATGAATCCCCTAAATAAAGTGCCATAAGTGCCGTGTCAATAACGGCAATTCTCTAATCATGTGGCATAGATGTGTACAGACTTCCTACAACTAAAATGTGAAGAAGGTCGTCATTCCGAATAATTCTCTGAAGATGTTAATCATCTCAGGAAAAGATTTGGCCCCATATGGCAAAGGTTGCAGATATTTGTCTAGAAAGATGGAAACAGATGGAAAAATAGATTCAATATTAGAGACAATGGGGCTACCTGGTGACTTAACTGGATTCTTGCATACTGTAGCTTAGTAATAAAAATAGGGAGTCAACATGAAAGCCATAATTCCTGTAGGTAATCCTTCACTTTATCATCAATTATGTAATGCAAAAAAAAAGCTACTGTTATGGTAATGAAGGGGTTTACCAGTCCTGCTATGCCCCCGTTAGGCCTAAACACCCACCCTTGGTGCAAATACCCCCTTCACCCAATCCCTCTACCACCAATAAGCATTAAAAAAACCACAGAAACCCTACTACCCACCTCCTCTACCCCCAACAACCTCCCCCAACACATTCAGGACAGTAATGGGCAAAATTACTATTATCCAGATATGGATAATAGTGCATTATCCCGTTCTAAATAAAACAATATACAGCAGCATAAAGCTCCGTGTCCATGTCCTCCGTTAGCAGGAACACAATAATACAACAACAAAAAATACAATCTAATGGCCCCTAACCCCTTAATCACTTTAGCGGTTAATAACCACTATAATAATTAAGGGGTTAACCCACCCTCCCCCGCTACCCACCAGGGAGGCCTAACCACCCACCCCGGGGCCACTATACCCACCCTTTATCCATTGATTGGCACAGTGGTACATCATACCCATATACAGTAATATTGGCATGATAAGCCATTATACTGTAGCAGTCAATGGTCAATCTATTAAAAAAAATCATCAAACACAACAATACACAACCATTAAATAAATAAACAAGCACCTAAACACCACAAGAATAAAAGAACTAAAAAGCCTCAACTACACATCAATAAAATTATTCTAACACCAAAACAGCAAAAGAATACGAATTATGTCATCCCGAAATACTAGAATACAATTAAATAAACACCTAACCAACAAAACAATTCAAGAAATAAAACCGCTAACCAATCATAAAATCTGATAAAAACAAGTCATCCAAATACCAAACAATTTAGTGAAAACAATAAAGGCCTGTAAAAAAACGCTAGCAAGGGGAAAAAAAGCAACACGTACGCTGTGGGTGCTTTGAGAACGTACGTTAAAAAATGGGCTCAATGCCTTAGTGAATCGCGTCCCCGGCCTCACTTTTTAACAGACGTGCTTTTTTGGAACATCAGAACGCATACCCATTGAGCTTAGTGCATAGCCCTCTATGTTAGCTATCGTGATGCTCAATATGTCAATAAAGTGGTATTAAAACTGTAACTGAATAAGTATAGACCTTTTCAGAGGATATACAGCAACCTCTTTAAGCTCTTGTCATTTTCATTGCAATTTACTCTCTGCACAAAAACAGGCTTATTCCAGGGATGTGAGTACAGAAAGGAGCAAAGATCCGAGGATAATAACTACTGTATGTAAAAATCACAGCTTCCACTAAATCAGTTGGGAAATAAACTCTTGTGATAATACAGTCTGAAATGAAAAAGTAAGTTTTCGCCATTGACTTCAAAGCACAATTTCTGGATTGTTAGAAATAAGCACTTTATATTTATAGATATATTATTTGTTTAAGATTGCTGTACATTACTGCTCATGCAATATTTATGCAGATATTGACTTTTCAGGATAGGATAGAGCTTTAGTATTAAAAGGAAAAATTCAGCTCTATTATTTTGTACAGGACTGTTTAATAGTAATGTTGAAAGATGCTTTGTCCTTATTACTCTCGCTCTCTCTCTGTCTCTGTATATATAGACATCTATAGTTCTATACATATATTTTTATAAACATGTATACACATGGAGATGTGGAGAGAGAAGGGAGAGAGAGGAGAGAGACAGATGCAAAACTGAGGCAATTTGTGAATAGCCCTGACCCTTGGAGGAAGAAACAGCTAGACCATTGGGCTAATGCCCCAGTCCCTTTCCAATTTTGTAAGGCATCAAAGGATGCTTTGTGTATGTTTGCTGATGATATCCTGCCAGACGTGGCTCTATTAAAGTTTTGACAGGGATTGGGAGGGAAACATCTACTGGGCCGTGGGCACCATTGGCTTAAGCTTGGTGGTTCTTGATAGGAGCTGAAGGAGCCGGTCTGCTGGGCTGCACCTGATTTTGTGTGCTGTAGGCAGTTGACCACATGCTGGCAGGGGGAGGGTTGTGTTCCAGCTGAATCTGACAAAGCTATTGCTTTAATAAAGCTGTTGCCATATTTACATCGAATTGTGGTGTTTTTCTCCTGTGTCTTTTTGATGGATATATGTCATTAGTTCTTTTGGAGCAATAAGGGGTACTCAAAGGCTCAACGATCATAGGGCATTAAAAGCCATGAACAAGTTCTTGTTGGTAAATCTACTCTAGATTTGGACCGGGAAAAAAACCCAGCATTAATTACATCTATAGTCCTACAGTATGTCCCATACTCATTGCTTTCATGGGTCAGAAAATAACAAATGTCATTTGGCAATAAAACAGGATTAAAAGTAAATAGCATACACAGACCTTCGACTCCTTCAGGTCCTGTGGAGTATCAGACATTAATACCTGAATATCCTAATGATAATCCTGGAGTTCATTTACAGTTCCCAGATTCCCCCTCCCTCCGCTATACGCTGTATAACATTTCTGTTTTAAAATGTGTTCTTGAGAAAATTGCAATACTAAGAGCATTTTTTGCTGGCTACCAAACTCTAACGAGCATCTCCCTTAGAGTTTCCAGCAAGGTGCTGATTAATTAACTGAAGTAGTGAAGCTGAATGGTACAACAGCTGGTTAGAGATTTGTCATTAACTTGGTCGCCTCTCTTGTCTGTAAGGAATCTTGCAGTGACACAACCAAAATGCAAATTTAAGAAGCTGTGATTCAAACTGGGTTTGAGAAATGACAAAAAGCCCGCATATTCGCTTATAAATATTTGCCGTAACCATTTGGACAATGAAGATTTTTTCAAATTAAAAAATACAATAAATTCACTTCTTTTTCTTTTTATTCAGGAGGAATTGGTACTGACCAATCGTGTAAAAGTATCAGTCTTATGTCAAACAAGTTATATTTTAAGGTGACAGAAAATGACATTCTAAGTTAATGTGGGATATACTGATTATTTACCTTCTTGTCCCTGGCTTAGCTATACAAGCTGTACAGTATAATACATGCTAATATTGTGTATTTCTGAAAGCTCTCGAGAATCCATGTAAAAATGAATAGAAAGCTAAAAGTGACATGTCCACTAGGTTCTCATTTGCATGTCCCTACCCAGAATTCTTGCCTGCAGCTTAATTACTGTGTGACATGGGACATCTGTGTGAATAAAGGTGTGGGGAATTGTGAAACACATCATATCTATTCTATATTTGCTTATCTATTGGTGAAAAAAAATGAAAATGCTTGTATTGTTTCACCGCATTCACGGGAAGAACATTTTACATTTAAGAGCCATATTTACAGAGCAGTGTTACTGCATTTTCTCCTTGATGCTTGGACTACAGTACTGCATAAGACACTTTCCGGTGTCAGAAAGAATTTTATAGCCTAACAGCCTTTGAATGGCATAGCACCACTATGTAAACCGGAGCCTGAGGGGCAGATTCATCATGCTCCAGGTTATAGCACCTCAATCAATTAACTGTAATTGACTTGAATGGTAGTTACAGTAATCCCAGGATTAGGTGTGATACCCCACATTGGAGCGTGAATAATTACAGATGTAAGCGCTGTAATATATATGAAACTAAAAAAATAACAGTCCATTGATTTCTATTACATTTGTAAATAAATATCTAGTTGAATGATGGACTTTACCTACTGTATGAATATAACGGGGTTTTATTTATGATTATATATCCATTAAATATACATTCATTCTATAATGATACACAAATTAACTGGTCAAGGCTTACAATACATTTAGATTTCTAATTATAAATACATTTCATGGAAACCACAGCTCACCCGTCACTTGTCAATAGTATCTAACAATAAATAGCCTGCAAGACCAAATGTCAAAATGGGATTCCCATAAATCCACTGCTGATTGAGCAGGTCTGTTTCTCTGGGACCTTTTTGTGCTTTATGAGGAATACAGTTGTATTTATTTATTTATTTATTTATTTATTTATTTATTAAGTGGCTCTACACAAGCAGCCTGCTATCACTGCACAGAGACAGATTTCTGAGTGTTCTAAGCTGTGGTTCTTAGCTGCCTTACAAAATACTGATCACTATTTAGAGTATTGTCACTAGGAAGTAGCAGATTGACAGAGGGGAGAGTTTACTGTACACAAGCTTATCGGGAGAAAACAATGCAGATGTACCCAACATTATTGCACCAGCGATTGCACAATAAAGCGTTACTTCTGTGTATTTTAACACGTGACTGAGATTTGTTGTTCAATACAATGGGACTGCGAGTTGCAAATGTCATGATTTGGGCTCTAAATTGAGCAATTTAGTGCCTTTTCGATGGATAATGAGTGGAATAATGTTGGTCTATGGCTGTATCATTTATATGTAAACAGCAGATAGAAAACACCGATGGAGCATAGACACTACCAGCCGCATAAGTCCCTAAATCGTGCACTCAATGTCTGCATTAAATAATTTGGACCAGACTAAATGAGGTGAGTCAGGTCCAAATATTTTAATGCATATCAATTAAATAGTTATTCTAATTCTCTAATTACGCAATACATGCAGCACCAGCATCACTGTTTTCTTTGGCCTCTCATACTTCTGTTAAGGTACTTTCCCCTATGCAGACATTGAGTGCACGATTTAGGGACTTATCCAGCTGGTAGTGTCTATGCTCCATCTGTGTTTTCTATCTGTTGTCTACTAATTATTTGCCCCAGTGCACCAGTCTGTATGTATGAACTTGTGTCACATTAGGTTGAGCGGGTTCCCCTTCCTTCTTTTGCGATAATTTATATGTAAACATAAACAAATATGTGCGGGTCTTCACAATGTTCATGTTCAGGAGGATAAAATAGGTGAACACACCATACACCCTTAAAATTGTAATTAAACTGAAAGCCAAGAATTGCTAAGATATAACTTCCATTCCCAAAAGAATATAGTACATACAAATATCCCCAGTGGTGCATTTGCATGTCTCAGACAGGTCTGCAACCCTGTATTTCCCCATAAGCTCTGCAGCCAGGGTATCTGAGTAATGACATGTAAATAAGCACAGTGTGTAACTCTTTACAGTACCACATTACCATTTTAATATGGATCCCTATGAGCTTATGCCTGCTTTATTACACGTCTTTTCAGCATAGCCAGTGAACCTACTCACAGACAGCTCTTGCATCAGTGCCAGGTTGGTTGCTGGCTATGCCATGTGAAGCTGGTACGTGGGTATAACCAGACATTAAAAAAGTTATGGTGGGTAAGAAAAGTGACAAAACCCCTCCCCCGTACAGTGTAAAGTTAAATTATACGGAAGTGAGCTTGGTCCACTACCAATATTATTATGCTGAGAGAGTAGAGAGATGTGCAAATAAGTACGGTTAACAACATTTTAAAGATGTTTGCATATACGTCGAAATATTCTGCAATGTTTCCATTTCAGTTTAGATACCCAAAAGCTGCTTTCTCTGAGGGAGAGGGGAAGAGCTCCTCCAGCTGGTTAACCTACTTGTGGGGAAACGTATTTAAATAAGAATTGTATATGCAAGCAAAAATAAATAAGAACATTTGCATGCAGTGCTCATGATTAACAGCGTCCTGTTTGCGAGATATGATGGAACCTGTTGGAGGCCAAAACGTTGATCCTTTCTCTTCCAACAGGTTGTATTTACTGTATATGTTAATACTGTGCGCACCAAATGTGTCCTGTCTCCCACACAGCCCATTTATGAATAAAAATCCTTGTGGGGACGTACGTGTGAGGTTCTAGAGCAGGCTGGGCCACTCCAGTCCTCAAGGGCTACCAACAGGTCAGGTTTTAAGGATATCCCTGCTTCAGCAGAGGGGACTCCAATCAGTGGCTCAGTCAAAAACTGAGCCACTGATTGAGTCACCTGTGCTGAAGCAGAGATATCCTGAAAACCTGACCTGTCAGTGGCATTTGAGGACTGGAGTTGCCGACCCCTGTGCTAGAGCAATTAATTCCTCCCAAAATGGCAAAGTAATACAAAGAAAAACAGTCCCTTCACTCGGTCCACACGCATACTGTACAGTACATTGAGTCTAGGTTATAGTTTCTTCCTCTCAATGACTTTCTGTGATTCTCCCTTTCTCTCTCTAAATCGACATTTGTATCCAAAAAATAAATAATAACTTGTTGGCACGATGTGCCCATCTCTATTAAAGGGTTACTTCTGGAAGCCTTGTAGCTGCAAAACTGGAAGAAACCAGCATTAGATTTATCAAGCAAAAGCAATCCCATTTCATTCAATAGGATCACAGTAACTGGTACAACTGAACCACTGGTATCAATCAATAGCTCACGTCTATATATTAGGATTGAAAAAAACACTTTGCTAGCAAACTGATCATACTCATGGGGTTGTTTATTAGACTGCGATAGTGCCGAACGGGGCTCTATTGGGCCAAAGCTCCCACTATTGCAGTATAATGAATGAATCCCTCAGGCTCTTTGTGCTTCTAACATCTCCTGTTCTTATCATCGTGACTAAAGGATCCCAATTTTAATCAACATAAGCAAAGATCAATAGGAATCCCAAGTCCCCCAAACTTTACAACGTAGGAGGAGCCTTTGGGCACCTAATGATCTGATATTTATTTGAGATCTGCTTCTACCTAATCTGCACCCTTCATGTTAACATTACAACTCTTCTGCACTCATTGCTTACCACATTTTAGGAAGGTTTAAATAGTTGACAGTAGTAATTGAAGAATGAATTTTTAATATTTAGTTAATTGAATAAGTCAACATTTATTGAACTTGTTATTCTTTTTGTATTATTTTTAATTTGTTTAAGCAATCTGCATTTTTACCATAGGATCACTATTTTAACTTCCCTGAAAAATAAAAGGAATCCAAAATAACTTGTACCTGTATGATTACAAACCAAAAACAAGCAATGCACTGACCAAGCTGAAATACAATACAAATACAAGAGGGAGCGGAGACATTTTATTAATAAAATAAGAGAATGATATAGACAGAGCATCTGCCTTGTGATAAAATTAAGTCTTGTGACAGACATAAATCACTGCAGAGCACAATGCAAGCCATTATGCAATAGGGGTTTCTCTTTTTCTTGCTACGTGACTGAATGTATTGGATTTGCCTGATCCCAGACAGCGTAGTGAGCCCATGATATGACGATAAATCAGAATAACAACATGTTTTGAAATGTAACTACTACTTATTCTTTGCAATGTTGAGATAAAGTAAAAAAAAAACTTTAGTTCCCGCAAGTCTTGACTAAATTGGGAATCTCCATTTTGGATACTGGCATACTCCATTACAGTGTCATATCATCAAACAATGCCAACAGCCAGGAGTGAATAAAATAGATTTTGGACAAAGATGAATAAGAGCATTGCTTATCTTCCTTTTTTTCCTCTTCCCCAACATCCTGTATTTTACCTATGCTTAGAGTCTATATTTGGCATGCACAATGCACTGTTCTTATTATAACTCTACACTCCTTTGTTAATTAATATGGACATGTGTTTGCTTTGTGTACTCCGAGAATTTATCTTTTAAAAAAATTATGTTTTTTTTATACCGGCTCTAAAAAAAAAAAAAAAAAATATTTAAAAAGAAGAAAAAATATATATATTAAATGGAAGAACTTCTGGATCGACTTGATAAGGAAAGCATAATAAATGTGATTTTCAAATGGTAATGGCTTTCAATTGTTAGAACTATGCTGCAAGAAAAATAGATTCATCCATCCAAGGTAGCCCTGAAATCTTGGATTCGACTGTAGTTATCAACAATAAACAGCCATTATTCCAAAAGTGCAGAAAATGATGGCATTATATAGGAAAGTTAGAGAGAGAGAGAAAGAAATCGAGTGATGTATTATATTTTAGCTAGTAATTTCTCAAGGCAGAGCATGGTATTTGCAGATATACAGGGAGCCAAATCCATTGCACACAAATATAGTACATAATCTTCACACTGACAGTTCAACGGTACTGTATTTATTTAGGGATAGTATATTTTACAAGACAACTTGCATTGCAAATGAAATTAAAGAACAGTTTTATGTCTGATCAAAATATGGATTTTAGCAAGTTGAGCTAATTTATATATCCATCTAAGTACTGTAAATTCTACCTTTACATACAGTAGATAAATTCACTTAATGTGGATCAGTTGCAAGTGCAATAATCACTCTAGAAAGCATTTTCTGTTTGGAATACAAACTGTCTCCAAAGCTAGAGCTGTTTTATATATATATAAAAAAAACTATATAACTTAACACATCTACACCCTTTAATTACGGCACAGTATACAAACAAAGGCCTTTCATATCTATTAGGATTGGATATCATAAATCTATTATCGTAATAGGATGAGATTTAATCTGGAGAGTTGTAGCCCTACTTCAAAGAAAAGATTGGAATCACAGGGACACTCTAGTACTTATTCCTCCCAACCAGAAAAAGGGTCAACACAGACTGCTATCATGGTTCATTTCACATTGTTTACTTTGCATTTTATTACACACAAATTGGCTGAGGAAGGCAAGATAACCAGTGTATTTGACAATCTGATTAACTGTATTTGACGTAATTTCATGAAATCCAGTGTAGTGAGTGTCCATCCTGGCATTTGGAATTTATTTCTTTCCCAGCTGTAAAGGAGCAATAATCTTTCATTCCAACATCTCTCTTATGATATGCAGGGTTACTGCTTTTGTTGCACAATATAACATACCCATATACCTGCCAGTAATTAAGGTCATGTGTTGATCTGCTACAATTTGCTTTGGAGCATGACTGATGGATCTTAGTGATGCAAACAGATAACATGGTATTATTCCCAAATCAAATTATTGTTAGATACATTCTGAATTTCATAACCAAGACAGACTCATCTTTGTTTAGCCTTTGTGTGCTGGTGTAACAACTCTCATTGGCACCTTATCTATAGCAACATTAAAAACAAAGGTCGCACAGGATATACAGTACTGTAGTTGAAAGCCAAAATATATATATTAATAGTTCTTCCTAGGTGGAGAACTCAGATCTTACATTGAAATCTATTTCTTAGCTGCAAACATATCTAATTCTGTTCTTTTAGCATTGCAGCTTTGAGCTTTTTTTTTTATTTAACAGTTTTCAGCAATGTGAAGGAAAGGGAGAGAAATCCAAGCTCAGTCATTGTCACTTTAGAACAGGCCTGCCCAACTCGTAAATTGAGAAGGGCCGAACTGCTCCAAGGAAAAAAAATTTGGGCCGCACGGGTTAAATCATCATCATCATCATCATCTCTCCTCCAGCACCTCTCCATCATCATCATCCTCATCTATCTCTCATACCCCCATCTCTCCCCCTCACCCACAAAATACCACCCTCACATCAAAAACACAATACCCCCTCCACATCCCCCCAGCCCATTCCATGTCAGCAGCCCCCCCCCCAAGTCAGCATCCCATGTCAGCATCCCCCCATGTCTCTCTTCCCTCAATATAACACTCTCTCCCCCTCCCCTAAATCCCACCCTCTCCCCCTCCTCTCAATGACACTCTCCCCTTCCCCTCAATATGACACACTCTCCCCCTCCACTCAATATGACACTCTCTCCCCCTCCCCTCAATATGACACTCTCTCCCCCTCCCCTCAATAGGACACTCTCCCCCTCCCCTCAATATGACACTCTCCCCCTCCCCTCAATATGACACTCTTTCCCCCTCCCCTCAATATGACACACTCTCCCCCTCCCCTAAATCACACCCTCTCCCCCTCCTCTCAATATGACTCTCTCCCCCTTCCCTCAATATGACACTGTCCCCCTCCCCTCAATATGACACACTCTCCCCCTTCCCTCAATATGACACTCTTCCCCTCCCCTCAATATGGCACTCTCTCCCCCTCCCCTCAATATGACACTCTCTCTCTCCCTCCCCTCAATATGACACTCTCTCTCTCCCTCCCCTCAATATGACACTCTCTCCCTCCCCTCAATATGACACACTCCCCCTCCCCTAAATGACACGCTCTCCCCCTCCCTTCAATATGACACTCTCTCCCCCTCCCCTCAATATGACACTCTCTCTCTCCCTCCCCTCAATATGACACTCTCTCCCTCCCCTCAATATGACACACTCCCCCTCCCCTAAATGACACGCTCTCCCCCTCCCCTCAATATGACACTCTCTCCCCCTCCCCTCAATGACACACTCTCCCCTCCCCTCAATATGACACTCTCTCTCTCTCCCTCCCCTCAATATGACACACTCTCCCCCTCCTCTCAATATGACACTCTCCCCCTCCCCTCAATATGACACTCTCCCCTTCCCCTCAATATGACACTCTGCCCCTCCCCTCAATATGACACACTCTCCCCCTCCCCTCAATATAACACACTCTCCCCCTCCCCTAAATGACACGCTCTCCCCCTCCCCTCAATATGACACTCTCTCCCCCTCCCCTCAATGACACACTCTCCCCTCCCCTCAATATGACACTCTCTCTCTCTCCCTCCCCTCAATATGACACACTCTCCCCCTCCTCTCAATATGACACTCTCCCCCTCCCCTCAATATGACACTCTCCCCTTCCCCTCAATATGACACTCTGCCCCTCCCCTCAATATGACACACTCTCCCCCTCCCCTCAATATAACACACTCTCCCCCTCCCCTCAATATAACACTCTCTCCCCCTCCCCTCAATATGACACTCTCTCCTCAATATGACACTCTCTCTCTCCCTCTCTTCAATATGACACTCTCCCCCTCCCCTAAATGACACTCTCTCCCCCTCCTCTCAATGACACTCTTTCCCCCTCTCCTCAATATGACACTCTCTCCCCCCTGCACCTCACATTACTTCCCCCCCCTGCACCTCAAATGTCAGCAGCCCCCCCTCCATGCCAGCAGCCCACCCACCCCTCACATGCCAGCAGCCCCCCCCTCACATGTCAGCAGCCCACCCCCCCCTCACATGTCAGCAGCCCACCCCCCCTCACATGTCAGCAGCCCACCCCCCTCACATGTCAGCAGCCCACACCCCCTCACATGTCAGCAGCCCACCCCCCTCACATTTCAGCAGCCCACCCCCCCTCACATGTCAGCAGCCCACCCCCCTCACATGTCAGCAGCCCACCCCCCTCACATGTCAGCAGCCCACCCCCCCTCACATGTCAGCAATCCACCCCCCTCACATGTCAGCAGCCCACTCCCCCTCACATGTCAGCAGCCCACTCCCCCTCACATGTCAGCACCCCCCCTCACATGTCAGCACCCCCCCCTCACATGTCAGCAGCCCACCCCCCACCTCTGCACCAGCCCGTTTTTCACACACCCCCACCTCTGCACCAGCCCGTTTTTCACACCCACCCCCCACCAGCCCGTTTTTCTCACACACACACACACACACACACACACACACACACACACACACATACACACACACACCGCGCACTGCAAAACCCGGGAGTTGGGGGAGTGTGGGGGGGGGGGGGGTCGGTGGAGGAGGGGAGGGGGATGAATCGTCGCCATTTTTTAAACTTTTAAAAAAAAAAATTTTTTTTAATTTATTTAATTAATTAACTGGCGCCCGGCCGGAGTCACCGCGGGCCACACAGAGAGGGTCGTATGTTGTGCAGCCCTGCTTTAGAAGGTCGTTCACTACCATAGCTGTTGTCACTTAGGGCCTGGTTGAATAGCAGTGCATTGGACACATTTAACCATGTTTTATTTGTCATCGAAGAACAGGTAACAAGTGTACTTAAGTACCGTATTGGCCTGAATATGTTTGTTTCCTAAAAATGGCCTTCCAAAAACTGTAGTTGTATTATATGTGCAGCCTAACACCTTTTATTTTTCATGTAGAACACCTTCAAAACTTTAGGGGATTAGAGATTTAGGGGATTTAGAGTTCTGAGGGGATTATTACTATTGTAGGCCAAATGTAGGCTTAGTTGTAATTTTTTTTAATTTTTCATAAAAAAGCTAGACACTTTATTAGTCATATTGTTTTTAAATCATCATTCTTTTCTCTACATTATTTTACTGCACGTGTTTATTAAAAGGAAATTGTACATACAGATGCAGCGGCCGTTATCCGATCCTTTGCCAAATTGGTTTATGAGATTTACCCCAAAATCCTCTAAAAATTTGCCTCGGCAGACTAGTGGCCCATCGGATTAACACTGCAGGGGTCCCTGCTGTGTTAATCCTACCGGGTCTACCTGTCTGTAAGAGACGCACAGTAAGAGATAGGCTGAATTAGTCACTCTAACTGCGTGCCAGGTGATCACGGGGGGGGGGGGTATTTAAATTCTAACACTACAGTATTGTAGCAGGGGGTCTCCAGAGATGAACTGCTTTGATTTAATGTCCGGGGACACCCTACTTCTCGAGATACAGGCCCGTTATGGGGTACCGGTATCCCTGCCATGTAAAAATCGTGTGGGTCACGTTACCGTGGAGTTTTCACATTGAAGGAGATACCGACACCCCATAACGGGGCCTGTATCTCGGGAAGTAGGGGGTCCCTGAGGCTGAAATCAACTTTGTTCAGCTCAGAAGACCCTCTCACGCACACAAGTATCAAACACCCCCCCCCCCCAAATAAAAAATCATTACCGTAGTGGATAGCTACGGATAGATGGACATGGCATGGGAGTGCCACCATGCCAATCAATTTTTTGGGGGGGCATTTTTAAGATTTAATTGAATGTGTTTTTTATTCGAGGCTTGTTTTTGTGATTGGAGGATTCATGTTGCCTGCCATAGTGGCAGCTCATGCCCACAGGGCATGGGAGTGCCACAATGCCAATCAAATGCTTTTTGGGCATTTTTAAGATTAAAATTGAATGTGTTTTTTTTTTATTAGAGGCTTGTTTTGAAGATTGATAGGTTGTATATTGCCTGGCATGGTAGCAGCTCATGCCCACAGGGAATGGGAGTGCCACCATTGCATTCGGTTTTTTTTTGGCATTTTTATGGGTTTTCATTTTCTATGTAATACTGTGTTTTATTTTGGGCCTTATTTTTAGCTTTTCCATTTATTGCTATAGTTTTAAAGCATTCCCATGTTATATGGGCATGCTTTAACACTGTGACAATTAATGGGTAGTGGGGGTGGTGTCCCCAAGTAGGGTGGGTAGTCAGCGGTGGAGGGTGGGTTAACCCCTTAATTACTGTAGTGGTAACTAACTGCTAAGTTGGTGAAGGGGTTAGGGGCATCAGATTGTTTTTTTTTTATTGTGCTGCTGCTGTTGATGCCCATGGAGGACAAGGGCAGACATGAGAATGAGGACAGTTTTCATCCTGGCAGGGGTAAGTGCCAGTATAATTTACTTTATGCTGCTGATTTATGTTTTATTTTAAATGGGCAAATGCACTATTATCCATATCTGGATAATAGTAATTTTGCCCATTACTGTACTGTATGTATTGTGATGGGTGTATTTATTTGAATGTATTGCATTTTTTTTTATTCACAGGATTGATACCGCAGGCCAGCGGGGATCCCCAGACACCTGCGGAAACCACCCAAGAACACCCAGACACCCGTGGGGACCACCCAAGGACCCCCGTGGGGCCAGTGGACACCCACTGGGATCACCTGGAGACCCCCAGACACTCACAGGAACCACCCGAGGACCCCTAGACCCCCACGGGGACCACCCAAGGACTTCCGGACACCTATGACGACCACCTGGAGGCCCCCGTGGGGTCCCCAGACACCCAACGGGACCATGTGGTGACCCCCAGACACACACAGGAACCACCCGAGGACCCCTAGACCCCAACGGGGACCACCCAAGGACTCCCGGACACCTATGACGACCACCTGGAGGCGCCCGTGGGGTCCCCAGACACCCAAAGGGACCATGTGGTGACCCCCGGACACCCACGGGAACCACCTGAGGACCCCCAAACACTCACAGGGTCCCCAGACCTGAAATCAATGCGGTTCAGCTCCGGAGGCCCCATGCTACAATACTGTAGTGTTACAATTTAAATAAAAACCCTGCGATCGCCTATTAGAGGCGCACAGTTAGAGTGACTGATTCAGCCTCTCTTTTACTGCGCGTCTCTTAAAGACAAGAAGACCCCGGTAGGACTAACACAGCAAGAACACCTGCTGTGTTAGGCCGCGCTTATTGTCCCGGCGACGTCAAAACAAATGTATTGAATCTGTCGCGTGTGCTTATAGTAGGAGCAACGTGACTCACCGACGACTGGTCACAATCACTGGAAGTCAATTCAATTTGATTTTTCAGTGACCGTAGCGTGACGTCAGCGTCGCCGTCGCGTCGCCAGAACTATAAGCGCAGCCTTAATCCAATGGGCCATTTAGTCTGCAGAGGACCATCTCGGACCACCATGCGGTATAGTGCATGATTCACCCAGGTAAATGATCAGATAACGGTCAATGCAGCGTACACACAGCCCTCCTCTATATGCATACACACTCTGCAGCACTCCCTCTATATACACAAACACACTGCAGCCCCCCCTACACACACTGCAGCCCCCCACCTCTACACCTACAAAACACTCTGCAGCTCTCCTCCACCCTCTAGTCACAAAACACTACACACACACACACACACACACACAGAGCATCCCACAAAACAGCCCCCTGTAAACCCACAAAACTGCAGACATACACATATACCAAAACATACTCTGCAGCCCTCCTCCACCCTCTACACCCACACTTCAGCCCCCTCTAAACCCACAAAACACACTGCAGAAACACACAAACAAACAGACTGCTGCCCTCTCTACATCCACAAAACACAACAGCAGCCCCCCCCCCTCTACACCCACTGGACCCCCCCTGTAAACCCACACACTGCAGACAAACACCAACAAAACACTCTGCACCCCTCCTCCACCCACAAAATACACACTGAAGCAACACACACTGCAGCCCCCCCCTCTACACCCACAAAACACACACTGCACACACACACCAGCAAAACACTCTGCTGCCCCCTCAAGACCCACACTCAGCAGACACACAAAGACACACAAATCTTTCTCCTCAGTGTTCTCCTGTGCGGAGTTCTCTGCAGGCAGGGTGGGGGAGGAGTCAGTGCCTTGCTGCTGCCTCCTGTCCAATCAGCTCCCCTGACTGAGAGCTACTTTCACTCTATGTGGATGAGAACTGAAAGCTGATTTGTTGAAAAACTTGGCAGGGTGCCAAAAATTCTGGGCCATTACTGAATGGAGAATGCCGGAATTTTAACCAATCAGAAAGCAGGGATTTCAATAATGCCCGGAATTTAACAGCTTTACCCTATAATTAGATATAATTTGCAATATACTATATAAGAGGACTAAGTTATGGTATAGAGCAGGGGTGCCAACCTGACAATTTACCAGTGATGTTGTCAAAGGACCACACAAAGAAAGAAATTCAAATTAATACCTGTATATACTGACACAGAGAAGTGTATAGTACAGTCAGGTAATGCTCTGTGACAGTGTATAGTGTTACCAGGTTATGTACTGTGTCAGTGTGTAGTGTAATCCGGCTACATGCTCTGTGTCAGTGTATAGTGTTGTTAGATTAAACTCAGTGTACTGTAAAGTGTGGAGTATATCCAATGTGACAAAATATATAGTAAATATCGTAGCTTGCAGGCTTATAACACTTTGGCCAACGGGTTTACAGTAACTAAATGACCCTTTCTCATGAGAATATTATTATTGAAGTATTTAACTATATAAAATTTACTATATATTTTGTCACATTGGATGTAGCATTGAGCTTTTCTGTCTTTTGTTATATACATTTGTCCACGCTCAGTGGCACTCCTTTTGATAAAAAAAATATATATATATATATATATATATGATGTGGTGGGTTCTGGGGTTAGAGATTTCTGGGACTGTGTGTTTGTTAATGCAGAGTATAACCTGACGGCACTATACACTGACACAGGGTGTAACTTACACATGGGGAGGGGTGACACATGGGGAGGGGGAAAGAGGGGGTTACACATGATGAGGGGGGAAGGTGACATGTGGGGGACTATGTGGGAAATGGGGGAAGTTGGGGAAATGGTCAAGATAGTTGGAGTGACGGGGGCAGTTTTTGTGACAGGGGGTCAGTTGGAGTGACAAGGGATCAGTTGGAGTGACAATGGGGGCAGTTTTTACAAGGCATGGCAGGGGGACAAGAGGATGACCGGGTGGACAAGAATGTGATGGGGCAGATGGCGTGACATAAGGGAAAGGGAAGGCAGTGGAAGACAAGGGGGGCCGTCGGATGATTGTCCGTACCTTGCTCTCCAGTCTCCACAGCCAGCACCATGTGGATCTCCCTGCAGGCAGGGTGTATACTCACTGTACCATGTTCTGCTTGGGAGCCCACCAGGGGTCACTTTTCCATAGAAACTCAGGAGAGGAGCTGGTTAGGGGGCACTCTGGTTTCTCCTCTCCCAAGTTTCTATGGCCCATTTTTTTCTTTAGGGGCCGCACATGAAACACTGAAGGACCAAGGGTAGGCCACTGCTGATATAGAGTAACCAAGAAGTCAAACTCACTACTACTAACCAATAATTATTACCTCCATTCCGATCTATCACCACAATACTAATTATATTTTCATTATTTTAAGTTGTACAACATTTTAAAATAAGAAGCAATAGAAATACTGAAGGTATTTTCTTCCACTGTGTTGATTGCTCTATTATAGAGTGAAAGTTGAGAAAGTGAAAACTCATTATACTTACAAGCAAAATGAAACATGAAGCAAATACGGTTATTACATTGTTTTATTAGTGAAACAGACATACATTTACTACACGCAGCTAATGTCTGTCTCAGGAAAATGTTAGAAGCAAATGCAGAAATAGCTGCGAAGAAATAGTATGTGAATTTTATGTCATGTTGTTAAAGTGACTGCTAAACGCGAACTTGACTCTTGGTCTTAATCTAGTAATATATATGGTCATGTTCTATATCAGTGGTGCGCAAACTTGGGTGCGCAACATTTTCTGGAAGGGGATGCGGCACTTACAGAGGCCCTGTGCTCTTACCCACAACATTTAAATAAAATGTCGGGGGAGCACGCAAGGCCTCTGTATGTCCCTTACCTTTTCTCCGGTGGCTTCTGGTGACGTGTCGTCATGACAATGCGGAGTCAAATGACGCCACAGGATCAAATGGCAGTGTGTTGACGTCATATGACATTGTGACGTCAAATGACGCTTCCAATGGCGGAGGATAAGTAAGAGGGGGGGGGGGCGAGCAGGAGGGGAGAGCAGGCAGGGGAGCACAAACAAAAAGTTAGTAGTAGCAGCCCAAACCACAAACCTGAATCTCATCCTGGGAGTACCCCTATAGCCCCACCCCCTCCAAACATTGCCCACAATTTTCAATTTGGCCCAGTATCCGAAGAGGAGATTACACAAGCGCTTCTCAAATTAAAACTAAGCAGCCAATGTGGACCTGACTTATTACAATCTAGGCTCCTAAGACTTGGTGCCCCAGCAATTGCCAAACCAATTGCTTCCATAGTCAACTCTATCCTGTCTGCAGGCCATATCCCTAAGACCTGGAAAGCTGCCAGAGTTGTCCTAATCTTCAAAAGTGGGGACAAAAACACTGTATCAAACTACAGACCAATCTCCCTTCTCCCAATCCTATCCAAAGTCATGGAAAAATGTGTCCACTCCCAATTAAGCGATTACTATAACAAGACAAATTTCCCTAGCCAATTCCAATCTGGCTTTCGCCCCAAATACTCCACCGTAACTACCCTGCTAAAAGTTTGCAATGAAATCCAGTGTGGAATGGAACGGGGTCAACTCACTGGTGCAGTATTCCTAGATTTTGCAAAGGCTTTTGATACTTTTTCATGCTATCCTGCTCAACAAACTCCAGAGCTCTGGAATAGGGAAACATGCTTTAAACTGGTTTCAGTCCTACCTATCAGGTACATCCCAACATGTGTCCATCTTGGGCTCTAACTCTAACCCCCTGGATATCACCTGTGGCGTCCCACAAGGCTCTGTTCTGGGGCCCCTACTCTTCTTAGTGTTCATCAATGATCTTCCCACAGCTTGTCAGGAAGCCTCAATACACATGTATGCAGATGACACAATCCTATATGCACACAGCCATAGGCTCTCTGACCTTCAACACATACTGCTGCGGCCAAGTTTATTCGAGCATTTGCCCGTTCTTGGCCGCAGCAGTAGCCTGGCGCGCGCCCGAGAGTGACGGGCGCGCGCCGAAGCAGCGGAAGAGCGCCC
The DNA here is from genome assembly GCF_040206685.1 of Ascaphus truei. Classification (NCBI taxonomy): domain Eukaryota; kingdom Metazoa; phylum Chordata; class Amphibia; order Anura; family Ascaphidae; genus Ascaphus; species Ascaphus truei. The sequence continues at coordinate 490,803,310 of NC_134483.1, read as the reverse complement.
TCCGATCGGGGCGCTCTCCCTACCGCTGCCGGGTCCGCCGGGTCCCCCGGAACCCCCTGCCGCTGTCCCGCGATCGCGGGACACCAGGGCTCCCTCGGGGAGCCCCTGGACGCGCGTGCAGGGGGCGCACGCTCCCGAAGACGCGTGACCGCGCGTCATGGGGCGGCCACTAGCAAGCCGGGAAATCTCCCGGCTTGCGGTACCGGCCACACTTTAATAAAGTGTGTCGGTAGTGTACTTCAGTCTGACTTTTTCTGACTCGAAAACGGGATTTCCCAAAACAAACTGTTTTTAAAAACTGACAAGACTGTAACAATTGTGTTTGGGAACAAGACAAAATTTTTAAAGCTTCCAGCGACTGAGCTCCAGATTAGAACCAACACTAACACCACCCTAACTCCTGTTACTAGTTTTAAATACCTGGGCATATGGTTTGACTCCCACTTAACATTCGGGGTGCACATTGATACCCTGACAACCAAGACCTATGCCAAACTAGGGGTACTTTACAGGAACAAATCCTCCCTAAGTCTCCTGGTCAGAAAACATATCGCACAGCAGATGCTAATGCCAATTATTGACTATGGAGACATAGTATGTGGCTCAGCACCTCAAACCAACCTTAGCAAACATAACACCCACTACAATTTAATTTGTCGTTTTGTTCTCCAATGCAACTATAACACACATCACTATGAAATGCTCAAAGAACTAGATTGGTCATCACTCGAGTCTAGGCGCAAAGTTCACCTTTCCTGTCTTGCCTTCAAATTCTTTATGGGCAAGCTACCCAGCTACCTGAACAAGCTCCTCACCCCTACCACATGCAGCACCTATCACCTGAGATCAGACTCCAAAAGACTGTTCATGGTCCCAAGGCTCAACAAAGTATCCGGCCGCTCCTCCTCCTCTTACTGTGCACCCCAAAACTGGAACAACCTACCAGAGACTCTCACATCCACCACCAGTTTAAGTTCTTTCAAATCTAAGGCTGTCACACATTTTAATCTAGTCTGTAACTGTTTCATACGCCCATAATATATATTATCTTTAACTGTGCATGCAATGTCTTGTATATAATGTATACCCTGCTCATTATGTAACTGTATTTGTAAACATGTATTTTTTGTCTTAACTCTGTGCCCAGGACATACTTGAAAACGAGAGGTAACTCTCAATGTATTACTTCCTGGTAAAATATTTTATAAATAAATAAATAATATGTGTTATGTTTTTTGTTTGGTGTTTGTTCATTTATTGATTTTGTATTGTGTAGTTGTGGTCCATGTGACCTTATATTAAATATTGCTATATTTTACTAATCCGTGTTGCACTGGTGTGTGTTCTGTTTATTTTTTGTCGTTTGGAGAACTCTCTAGGGAGTTCTCCACTATAGGAGCAATTGAGGAGTGGCTCCTACATATACTGTCATGCTCCCCTTAAACCTCCAACATCAATGTAAACATTCGGGGATGTTTTCTGTTTCTACCGGACTTGGCCGCGCATCAGCTGCACTTCCCGTTCAGCGCTAATGGCGCTTAACATTGAAAGCGCCCGCGGCGCCGAAACCGGAGGGAAAAACGCTGCATCTGCCCGCGTTTTAAAAAATCCCGCTGTGGCGGCCGCAGGAGACTAAAGGCGGCCGCCACTGTACCGCTGCAAACTGATTATTTTTAAGAGGACAGCGCGAGCACAAGAACCTTACCTGTGACTTTGCTGTCAAAAGGAGCCTTTTCTTTCCCTTGCCTAGGCAAGGATTCATCCATATACATAAGTCATTACTAGGGTTTTTAATTTTTTTTCTAGATGCTCTGGGAAACCAGTGTAGGGCTATGCGTAGTGGAGCAGTAGAAGTGGAGTGGTGAGTGAGGTAGATGAGTCCAGTAGCAGCATTTTGAATGGATTGGAGTGTGGAGAGGCGGGCAAGGGGACTGCCAACTAAGGGATGGTTGCAGTAATTGAGGCGGGACATGATGAGTGAGTGGATTAGGATTTTAGTTGCATCATGAGTGAGAAAGGGGCATATATTGGCGATATTTCAGAGGTGGAGGCGGCAGAACTTTGTGAGGGACTGAATGTGAGGTATGAAGGAGAGATCAGAGTAAAATATGACCCCTAGAGAGCGGGCTTGAGGTGTTGAGCAAATTGTTGTGTTATTGACAGTGGGGGGAGAGTGTTGATGTAGTAGTAGCTGTGGAAGGGGGAAATAATATTAATACTGTTTTGGACATATTAAGCTTCAGGTAATGGTGAGACATCAAGGAGGAGTTTGCAGACAGACAGTTGGAAACTCGGGTCAGAAGAGAGGAGTAGAGGTCAGGGTGCAGATAGATAGATTTGTTTGTCATTATCATAAAGATGATACAGAAAGCCAAAATGTTGTATTAGTTCAACAAGAGAAGAGGTGTAGAGTGAGAGGAGCAGAGGGCCAACGACAGAGCATTGTGGAACTCCAACAGTGAGTGAGGAGGAGACACCAGAGAAGGAAACAATGAAGGAGCAGTTAGAAAAGTAGGACGTGAGCCAGGAGAAGGCTGCGTCACGGAGGCCAATGGAGTGTACAATGTTTAGAAGAATGGGGTTATCAACAGTGTCGAAGGCAGCAGAGATAGCCAGGAGAATTAGTAGGTACAGGTGCGCCTTCGAGTATTCTAAAACTTGCCTAAAACTTGCCTTAAAAATGTGGGGCAAATCTGGGGCTATCACCAACATGACTCAGGTACATGCTGGGTACATGCTGCAACATTTAAGTGACATTTCTGCAGAAACTAATGGCCCATCGGATTAACACAGCACTTTGAATGGGACTGCAAGGGACCCCTGCTGTTAATCCGATGGGCCATTAGTCTGTCTGCAGAAATGTCACTGGAATGTTGCAGCATGTACCCAGCATGTACCTGGGTCTTGTTGGTGATTGCCCCGGGTTTGTTTTAGAATACTCATCGGCACTACAGTAGAAGTGACCCTTAAATTTAGATGTGAGTAGGTTATTTGTTACTTTTGTTTGTGCTGCCTCAGTGGAGTGTAGAGAACAGAGACCAGATTGTAAAGAGTCAAGCAGGGAGTTGGATGAGAGAAAGTGAGTCAGGTGGTTGTATACAAGTCACTAAAGTAGCTTGAAGGCAAAGGGGAGAAGAGCGGTAGGGTGGTAGTTTGAGGGGGCAGATGGGTCAAGTGAGCATTTCTTTACAATTGGTGTGATGAGTGCATGTTTAAAGAAGATGGGAATGTGCCAGAGGTGAGAGAAAATTTAAAAAGGTGTGGGGCTTAGTGTGCAAGAAAGAGTGCAGAGGAGATGTGAGGGAATAGGATCAAGTGGGAAAGATGTAGGGCAAAATTATGAGAGGAGCGTGGAGACCTCATCCAAGGTCACAGGGGAAAATGAGCTAGTGGAGTTAGGTGTGCAAGGGGGGATAGGTGTGGCATGTGGAGCTATATATGAAGAGATGTCAAGTCTTACATTAATCTTGTATGGGAAGTAGGTGGCGAGGTCTCGGAAAGAGAGGATAGAGGGGGGTGCAGGAGTTGTTGGCCAGAGAATTGAGATAAAGGCAGCAAATAGGCATTGAGGGTGTGAGGAAAATGTTTGTATGAGTGAAGAAAAGTAGGTTTGCTTGGCAACGGAGTGGGCAGTGTTGTAAGAGGAGAGCATACATTTATAGTGGAGAAAATCTACTTTTGCACGGGATTTCCACCAGAAACATTTTGCAATGCATGAGTAATTCTGGAGTACTTTTAACTGTGAAAGGTGTTTGTCATGGTTGTGGCTTTAATTGTTAGGTGTGATGTATGGTGCCGGGAGCAGTCTAGGCTATTATATAGAGAGGTTGCTATGTTGAGACAGGAAAGGGTAGATGGGAGAGAGGAGAGGTTGTAGAGATGTGTACATTGGAGGGGGTCTAGGGTATCTGTATGTGTGTTTGGGAGTAGGTGTTGCAGAAGGTGCAGAGGGTTGAGTGATATTCAATGTTAGGAATTGATAATCAGAGAGAAGAAAGTGTGTGTTAGAGGACTTAGAGATAGATCATAAGTGGGAATATAGATATAATATAAAAGATATATTGTAAGATGGGCAGCTGAAGTGGCAGTGGTATTGTTAATATGGATGTTAAAGTATGACAGTAGGTGTGTCAGAAGAGAAGTTGTGAGGGAGCCAGGCTGCAAAATTGTCAATAAATTGACAAGTAGGTCCGAGGGGAAGAAAGATTACAGACATGGAGAGAAATGGGGGAAAAGAGATGGACAGTATAGACTTCAAAGGATGAGAAGGAGAGGGAGGGAAATGGGGGTATGACATTTAATATCCATTGTGAGGAAAGTAGTAAGCCAACTCCTCTGCCCTGTCTATTACCTGGTCTGGGGGTGTGACTGAGAAAGATAACACCATAAAGGCTGGGACCCGCTGCGCCCGGCGGCGCGGGCGGCTGCACGGGCTTTCCCCACCAGCAGGGGAATCCTCCCGAGCCGGTCCCGGTCCCCCCTGGCTGCACAGCTCACTACACGCTGTGACGCGTCAACCGCTAGGGGATACAAGTGAATTGTAATCCCAAGCGGCGACGCGTCACGTGGTGTGGCTGTGAGCCAATGAGGAGGGGAGGCTTCGGGAGGAGGAGAGGCTTCGGGGAGGAGTGTGGAGTGCCTGCCTCTGTCTGTGTGTGTGTGTGTATGTGTGTGTGTGTATGTGTATGAGTGCCTGCCTGCGTGCGTGCGTGTGTGTTTGTGTGTGAGAGAGTGCCTGCGTGTGTGTATGAGTGTGTGTATGAGTGTGTGTTGCTTGTGATTACATTGTGATCAGCAGCTCCAGCCCGAGCCCGTGGAGGGAGGGGGGGAAGAGCATCGGGTCCCTCCGCTCAAGCCACGCCCCCCCTCCCGCTCAAGCCTCCCACTCCCTCCCACTCCCGCCCACCTCCCGCTCCGGCTCCCGCTCCCTACAGACCGCATATCACGGTCTGTGTATGTCAGCGCCCCGCCTGTCTGCAGTGCGGGAGCGCTGACGGAGGGAGCGGGGCCTTAGCCTTAGAGAATGCAGCAGGAGGGGCAGTGTCTGAGGGGGTGAGCCAGGTTTCTGTAATGGCTAGAAGATTGAGAGAGTTGGAAATGAACAGGCAGTGTATTGTGGTGAGTTTGTTGCAGAGAGATCGTGCATTCCATAGGGCACAGGAAAAGGGTTGGGAAGGAAGAGGTGTAATGGGGATGAGGTTGGAGTCATCAGCAGTGCGTGGTCAGAAGGAGATTTTGGGGCAGTATGTGGGGTGTGAGAGGATTGGTATGTGGATAGGACCAAGATTAGGAGACATGTTGCCCTAGAGTAGTAGTAGTGACAGAGCAAGAGAGAGTAAGATAGGGTTTTTTTTGGGGGGGGGGCTAGGGTTTGATGAGGGAGGCAGCTGGCGTTGATAGCTACATAGCTGCAGAGTGAGGGAGATGACAGTGGGAATGGGAAATTAAGCAAGAGGGTTTGTGGGTTAAAGTGTGGAAGCTAGAGACAAAGTGCAGGTGAGATAGCAGAATAATGGTAGTTCAAAGCTGAGAGGTGGCTGAAGTCATTACTTAATATGAGGCTGCAGTGTATCTAGGTAACCTGTTCAATATACAAACAGCATGTGGTGTGTGCCCTTTGGCTCCTGCCAGGAGCTTGCTGCATTAGGCAGTGTCAGTGTGAGTTGAAAGGGGTTACCGAGGGAATTGGAGGATAGGGTAGTCATGGGAGTAAGACGTGATAAGCTGGAGTGGATGAGAAATTTTGGCGGAGATGGCAGTAGGTGGGGGGGGGGGGGAGGAGAGGATATGGAGCAGGCCTACAAATGTAGAACATGTGTGTAAATTAGTGAGTGCACTGAAAGCTGTCGAGTAATATCCTTAGCTACACACAAGGGAAACTCCCGCACAGCCAATAATGAACCACGATGAGGTGCTTACTAGGTAGAGGATTAAGGTATACAGAAGAAAAGGAAACCTAGTATATCAGCACTCAGTAATATCCTTACACAGATAAAGTCCCTGGAAGATCCAGACAGACTGGACAGATGGAAGTCCCCTCTTCTCTAACACCTGTGTAATACTTTCAGTCCCATATAAATGTCCCCATAGAAATGTGCCCACTTGAATGCAGTGCTAACCCCCTAGCTGTTGTTAACCCCCACTTCTTAATCTGCAACATGTTTTGTATATGATAGAACTGCGAGAAATATGTGAATTGGCTACATTCTATAGACTATTGATATAGTAATCATTTCTACTGCCCTTCAAAACCTCTATGTGGTCAATAAGTGTGTCGCCCGTTTGCTGCCATTTGCTGATCTTTCAGTTGCTTTGTTATTGTTCTTCCATAAAATATTTTAGATGTACAGTGCATTGGAGCATTTCCATCTTCACACATTACCCTGCTCTCACAGTTCTACCTCTCACAATCCCACTTACTTCTTCCCAAACTCCTATAATTAACAAGAAGCTATCAGAAACACACCCACCTTCTTATCCTCCTGTACCTTGTGTTTTCACTTACACTTCCGTATAGATTGCAAGCTCATTGGGGCCCTACTGTAACAATGTGTGTTAATGTTTGGTATTTTAACCCTATTGTACTGTGCTACAGACTATGTTGGGCGTTATAAATAAAAGATACTAACAAGTAAGCTGATTTTGTGAAGAAGTGGCAGATTTCAATTACTGTTGATGGAAACAAAGTGAAAGATGTCAAATTCTCAAGTTGACATACTGTGTATACTAAGGATAAGGGCATACACTGCCATGCATTAGTAGGGATACCACACACCATTCTGCTTCAGTTGCTCTATGGTCTCTTACAATAAGTTTACACTGCAAATCGAAGGTATCCCTGGTAGATCAATAGAGTACTTGTTCTTTAGTCCACAATTTTCTTCTGGGCCGAGTTCAGAGGAGATTTCACCTTCAGATTACATGGTATTTCATGACACTACATTTGATTTATAATGCAAGGGCAATGTTACAATGTGGTGCCAAATCTATTTCAACAAAATTGTTTACACTGTTATACACCGTAACGGGCAATGTCAAATATAAAGATAATTGTAATAGAGAGCATTCTACCAACTAGCGCCCTAATTTAAATGACATTTAACTATCAGTGACAATTATTACAACATATTCCGTTTTCAAACTATTTACCTTAAATTGTGTAGATTAAAGGATTTTAGATACAAAAGGATTAGATGAATAACAGATTGACCAATCATTTAAAAAAAAACGTTTAATACCAATACAAACACATACGGGCTGCTGACAGATTTCCTGGGGGCCATGACTGGACCTTGCAAGACCACCCACACTTTCAGACCTCGTCGCTAGTCACCTGCTCTATCCACCGCCTCTCCCAATGTATTTCTCTTACTCTTCCCCTCTTCTCTTCCTTACTCGCTCTCCCCCCCCAACTCCCCTCTCTGTCACTTCCCCTCTGCCCTATTCCACCCCCTCTCTCATATCACACGCTCCACCCTCCGCTATCACTTAATTACCCCCCTTTCACTCGATACCGCTCCCTGAGTCCCCCTCTCCGCACACTCATTCCCCCTCCCCATGGTCACACACACCCACCCACCAATACATTCCCCGCACAATAATGAAACCCCCATAATACATCTCTCATCCAACCCACAAAATACAATACCCTCTCCCACAGACAAAATGCAAAAAAAACCTCCCACAGACAAAATGTAAAAAAATCCTCCGACAGACAAAATGCAATACCCTGCACACACACACACACACACACACACACACACACACACACACACACACACACACACACACACACACACAAACACACACACACACACACACACACACACACACACACACACACACACACACACACACACACACACACACACTATACTCCCCCCCCACACACACACACACTATATCCTCCCCACACATACAATATCCTCTACACAAACACACAAAATACAATACCTCCACACACAAGATACAATACCCCCCATCACACAAAAAACAATACCCTGCCCTCCCTCCCACAAAATGCAATAACCCCCTCCCAGACACAAAATACATTACCCTGTCCCACCCCCAAATTACAATACCCCTACACACAAAATACAATAACATCCATCAAACAAAACAAAATCACCCCAGCCCAACAAAATACAATAAACCCCCACGCCACAAAATACAAACACATACACTGCTGCTCCTGCTTGTTGTATGGAGCCACTGGCCTCAGCTCTTTCCAGTTGCTCCGGGCCTCTCTCCCACACCTGGCCTCTCTCCCACCAGAATCTGGCCCGCCCAGAGTTGGGCCAAGCTTATTGCGTTCAATGGCAAAAGAGAGGGAGGCCCGGCGTGGGAAAGAGGCCCACAGAAGCTGAGGACAGCACGGGTCTTGTGGCAATCAGAGGCCCAGCAGCAGGATGCCGAAGTTGAGGCCGACCTCTGGCCAGGCCAAACTTCCAGCGCCAGCCAGGCCCAACATGCTTCCAGGCTCTCCCCCCCCCCCCTGTTGGTGGCCCTGCACTCATATATTAGATTGATATTTAAAGAAATCCGTTCTGTTAATTAAGCATTATTTAAAATGTATCTAAATAGCCCTCTCTAAAAATGCATTAAAACATGTTATTATTTTATTATAAATGTTAAAGTAAAATACAATATTATCAGAATAAAAAGAAGAATGTCTCGGTGATCACTTTGTAGATATTTGGGCACATTGTTATATTTGCAGTCCCCCATAGGACTAAACTATGGAATACCCCATTAAGAGTGACACTATCCACAAAGGACATTATTAACATCATTAATTCATGGTTTTTCCTATAAAGAACATAGCATTGACTATAACGGACGTTAGTCATTCTGACATACTAATGATATGCAAATGAGGTGTTATCATAGCATCACCTAATCATTAAAGTCCACTAAGGTGAACCTGGAGCACAACATTACATTACACAGCTTTTGCAACACAATTAGGCATGATTTAAACAGCATTATTTTCTGGTGTTTTCACCCTCCATTCTCTCTCTTCGCTTTAGCAAACGGGGGTCTGGATCACAATAATGCCAAGACATACTTAGGGCAGGATCCACAGAGCTTTGTGAAATCAGGGATCATAATGTGATGTTACCTGAAACAGTCGAGGAAGAAAACTTTATTTTTCCTGAGAATAACATCTCTATGCAAAATCAATGTCTATTCTGCGTCTCATTAGCATAGGATTAATAGCATGTTATTGTAGCATAACATTGCATTATCTTCCAATAAAGTAATGTTAAGTGTGTCTCAGTGTTACTCCGATCTTATTTCAGGATCTGGATGTTAGTGGTATTTGGTGGATTAGCTATGGCCCTAACAAATGTAACGTTCGTTCCCGCATTACACTTAACCCACTTTTGTGGATATGCGCTGGTATTGTAATGTATCACTTGCACATTATTTGCATGCCATTATCACAAACTACCGTTATATTATTATTATTATTATTATTATTATTATTATTATTATTATTATTATCATTTATGTGAAGCACCAACATATTCTGCAGCGCGGTACAATGGGGGCATAGAGTTATATAACTTACATAAACAGAATGACAAACCAAATAAGGACAAACAATTACAGATAAAGAAGGTATTGAGGGCCCTGCTCTTGAGTGTTTACAACCTAGAGGGAATAAGGGGCAATGTTGAAACAAAATGTAAACTGACTGCTCATTGTGAGATGGAGTATGCCTCAGGATAGGGTATGGTCCCGCCTCCGCTGATCCCATATAGGTTTGGGGGCGGGGGTGGATGTTAGGAGGTGTTAGGATGGAGTTTTCTCTAGCTGCACAGCAGGTACCAATAGGGTTAGAGAAGGGGGCTAGATGTTATAGGTATGCCAGAAAGGCTTCCTTGAAAAGTTCAGTTTTCAGGGAGTTTTTAAATGTCTGAATGCTGGGGGAGAGTCTGATGGTGCGTGTTAGGGAATTCAAGAGAGGGCAGAACTGGAGAAGTCTTGTACTGCAGGAGGGAGGGAGAGGTGGTGAAAAGGCAGGAGGAAAGGACGATGTCATGTGAAGAATGTAGGGGGACTCGAAGATGTAAGGGGGTAGCGTTGTTGAGACCTTTATAAGTCAGAAATAGGCTTTTACATTGATTCTAAAAGATATGGGAAGCCAGTGTATAGTAGCGCAGCAGAAGTGGAGCGGTGAATGAGGTAGATGAGTGGGATGGATTGGAGTTGGGACAGGGATAGAAGGGGAATGCCAGTTAGGAGAAGGTTGCAGTAGTCAAGGTCGGAAAAATGAGTGAGTGAATTTGGATTTTAGTTGCACCATGAGTATCCTAGCAATATTTTGGGAGTGGTGGTGGCAGGACGGTGAAGGAGTGAATATGAGAATTGAAGGAGCGGGCCGAGTAAAGATGACTCCAAGGGAGCAGGCTTGTGGTGTTGATGATTTTGTTGTATTATTGACAGTGAGGGAGAGTTTGGGTATAGTGGTGGCAGTGGAAGGGGGAAACAGTATTAGTTCTGTTTTGGGTATGTTAACCTTCAGATAATGGTGGGACATCCAGGAGCAGATTTGCTCTTTACAGGAGAAAACATGACTCAACATTACATTATTGGCCTTTGAAGATACACAGTTACTGTAGGCTTAATGTGATATTGAGATTGAAATAGGGTAACATCCCGTTAAGTCACTTGGCGGAGCTTTGTGGATCTTGACCTTAAAGTCACATTATTGGAAGACACAACACAACATTATGCTACAATAATCTGCCATTCTGCAAATGCTAATTATATGGGGGTATTTTTGCATATAATTAGCTTTGTGGATAACATGATATGTCAGGGAAAATAGGTCCAGTTCCACAAAAGGGTGCTAAGCTTTAGTACGCCTATAGTCTCATTCACATCAATGAGCATAACGGCATGCTAAAGCGTAGCCCCTTTCTGTGGATCTGGACCATAATGTCCAATTCCATCTGGGCCCTAATCTACACTTCTCTGTGATCAATACAGCTGCTAGCACTTTAAAGTAGGTTTAAACTATATGTTGTCTTAAACCTTTAGGCAATTGATCTATTCTCAGGAGTGTGTATTCAAAATGTATTAAAAAAAATGTTTTCTCTCCTGCCTTAGGAGAAGTACAGTACTAAAGGTGCGTACTATGTACTGTAGGATCAAAGGAAACTAATACTGTAGTAGAGGTACTGTATATTACAAAGTTAAATCTTAAAAAACATACTTAAGGAATGTATATGTATTTTTTTTTTAACTGTCATGGAAATTTCTCTAAGCATTGTAAATTGAGAATTGGAAGTTGCCTTAGTGCCCTTATTTTCTGATGTTGATAATATTACTGCATATTAACCCTTTTAAAGCTCTATGCACGTATAGTGTATGAAATGTGGGTCGGCATGCCAGTAGCAGTCTGGGCCATATACTAATTTCTAAGGGTAAAACATGATCAACTGTGATCCCCATGGAAGAAAAAGACCTTCCCCTTCAATTGAGGTCCCCGGAAGGATGTTGAGATCATGTTATTGCTCATGAGCAAAGTGCCAGAGAGGGGAGTGGCCACTGAAGTGTGCAAGACCCTACTGCACTGAAGGAGTTAATGACATTATTCTTTCACAGTTGTCTCTTTCATAATGAGTGGACATGCATGAATAAGGTTAAGTTATCGTTATGGTAGAATTAGCAATAAAAGTCTGCTGAGGTACAGTAAAAAATAAACCCTCTTCCGCAGTCCTTGATGTAAATAAGAAAAGTCAACCATTATATTATTATTTAATATACTGATACTTGATTCATTTCTATAAACATAAATCATGGTCAAATAAAGTTGGACTGCTCCTTCAAAAAACAATTGAAAAATAATGGAAATCATCCATTAAAACTCCCAGTCATTTAACTGTTTCTGAACCTAGAGAAGTTCAGCTCTGTTTCTTTTGCCTTCAAATAAATAGATATTGTACGCCTCGAAAAATGATAAAGGGCTTTCCTCCAGGCTTTATGGTTGTCTTTGTTTTTAATTGGCCATATAAATGGTGATGGTCCATCTCTCCCAGGATCCTCTCTTCTGTTGGAGTGCAAATCGTGCCACCATCATTTTAAAGCAATTCGAAAACTGCGATATGGAAGGAAGACTTGGGAAAAATTTTGCGACCAACTTTTAGAGACATGTACACATCTCTTGCCTGTTTATAATTAATAGCCTGTGTATATCGGAATTGTGTAATGATTGTATTTGTGAGTGCTTAAAGGGTATCAAAATGCCTTTTCCTTCACAAATTGGCTACCAGTATAGTTAATTAAGCAAATCATAATAATATGCACTTAATTAATGTAAAATAGATTGTGCTTCCAAAATATTTGCCCTGTCTGACACCCTTGATAGGTAAGATAAGGTATAAGTAAGATAACAGTTGGGTCTTGAGTTTATCGCAATGATGCTACTTATAGTACTTGGTCCTATTTTTCTTCTTTTGCAAACTACCTTTACTTTTTCTTGTTTATGATGATCCCATACATTGTCAAATTCTCCAGCAGTTTTCTATTTTGGAGACTAATCACAGGTACTACTGAGAGTCCAGACCTGTTAGGTCTAACTAATTTCCTCACCAGTGGTCTCATATGAGCTTATACTTTACACTGCAATAGGGTTGATCAGGTATCTATTGTATTGAAACGCCTATTGACTTCATTTGGCTTCATTTATATATATCGCCCGGAAGCTTCCATTAACGTCAATTTATTTAATTGATCAGCACTATTGCAGTTTAATGAATAACCCCCCAATTAGACTACTGACAAAAAGGTGTGAGATTACCTTCCAACAAGTGTCAATCGCTTGAAATAAGTGAGACCCGATAGACATGGATTCTAAGCAGCACCTTTAAATACATTTAGATAAGGGGCTAATTAGGTAGCTTTAGGAATTAGTTTTAAGTACAGGGGATATGAGAAACATGGTACAAGTGAATTCTAAAAAGGTATCGCCTTACCTATTTATTTGAAATGGCCACGCAAGTAGAGATGCTGTAGCAAAAGCTAGAACTTGTTATTAAACACAATTAAAATGAATGAAAATTGTAATCACGTAAACAACCATCATTGTACATCTGCAGAGGTAAGAATTTCTTCCAATAATTGCTACTACAGTGAGAACAGCATTCACCATAATAGACACAAATAGGAAGAAACTTGATTATTTCATGCTCTATCCAGGTTTGTTTTGACAGAATCGTGTTTGAAGGTATGAGATACATTACAGTATACAGCATTTATGGCATGTTTGCGCGGCATAAATTCCTGACTTTTATGAATGTTATTTAAGACTTTGGGTCTCTGGAGTAAGACAATACCCAGATCTTTCACATACATATGCATGGTATTACAAAAATCTGTGAAAGTTTGCTACTGTATATTGTCTTTTTTTTTTCTATTAATATTTTCATGAACCGTAATGCATTTCTTTCACTCCGTAAACATACTTTAATAACCGAGATTATCAAAAATTGATGAAGCGTGTTATGTTCTAAGGAACTGTGATTGTGAATGAGTGACATTTTATAGCGGCTACAACAATTGAATAAAGCAGGGACTATCCTGCTTCTGACAGCATTCAAGTTTGGTTGCCCTTTTGAGAGTACTTAAGATCTCAGCCCTTTCTCTGTTTTTGTGTAATGGCTTTTCCTATGAATGCATGCCGTGATTGACAGAATCTTATCATTGAAAAGACGGCTAACAAAAGCTGCCCTGCCTGTTAAAGTTATTTCTGGCAATGTCAGTAAAAGTAAATCTGATCAAAGGCTAGAGCAATTATTTGCTAATTGATTATACATTTTTTTTTTGTTATATTGTAGGTTAAGCAAAATCGGAACTTGAACTGATTACGAATATTGTTTTCAACAATAAACTTTGTTACATGAGCTTAATGTAGCCTTTGACATTCAAACAAACAAGATACTTATTTGTCACAGAAAGGCTTTCAGCTAACATTCTAATATATCAGTTATCGTAATGGCTCTGGGTATTATGAAGGATGCACGGTGCAAACTATTTATAAACCACTAATGAATTTAGTGATCACAGTGCCAGTAATAGCTTTCGGACTACAAAGCAATATCCACATGAAAATTGGATAATTTATTTTTATATATAGCTCACTGTTCTTAATACAACAATGCAGGCTGGAGGAATGCCTACCCCAAAAGAGCTAGCAATGCATTTTTTTGCAGAGCACAGTCTTGGATACTGTGAAAGAGTGGCTCTGAGATATTAGTTAATACATTTGTTTTGAATGCGACGTGACTTCGGACATGTCTCCATGGGCCTGATGCACAAGAAATGAGAGAATTTAGATAGTAAGCTTTCTAGATCAAAGGTACATTTTACCGGCAGTTATGTACAGAGCTTCATGTACCATCATTGCTATTTAAAGTGTTATTAGCAAATGTGAATAGAATTAATGCTGAATATTGACTCAATGCACATGCACTGACTCACGGTTTCTTACCAGCAGACACCCAACACGCACCTGGCATACATTTTACAATTAAAAACATATGTTAGCTGTCAATTTGTTTAACATTTCAAGAACATATTTATACTGTACGTGTAAAAGACTATAAATAAATACAGAATGCCTAAATGTCAGTATTCTGGTGTAGGAGAAAAAACTTTAATGATGTAGTAGGCTAGAAAACAGAAAAGTAAATCATGACCTCCATGTTGCAAAATCTCAAGGAAACAAACCCATTCTGATTCTTCTTGGTCTTTCCTCTGCTTTCAGTACTTTTTACCACCTTGTTCTCTTGCAATTCTTCACTCTTGGCATGTGCGACACTGCCCTGTTTTGTTTTTTTCTCCTACCCCTATTGCTTCTTCGGGGTCACTTTTGCTAACTCCTCCTCTACCTATAAATATCTTGGTTGGTGTCCCTCAAGGCTCTGTTGTAGGCCCCCTTCTTTATCTCTATATACTGTACACTCTTGCTGGATGACCTCATTAACTACTTTGGCCTCAACTATCATCTTTACACTGACATACAGCGATACTTGACATACTAGGAATTATGGCATTCTTATTATTTGCAGCATTTTTACAACACACTCTGTAATGTTGCTAAGAAATCAATGAAGGCATCACAGTGTACTACTGTTCAATGCTCACACACAGTGCCTACAACACAGAAATAACTCTGATGTAAAGCACATTGGGAGGTGAAACAAACTTGAATGCTGCCCCGAGCAAAATAATGCAACTTACAGAACAACAGGTAGGTCTGGGACTACCCATAGCAGGGTATATGTAAACAACCTCTTGGATGTCCCTGGCAATACCAGCAATCAGTTGATATTTTCTCTGTCAATATCATTTTAATGATGTATGAAAATAACACTAGTGTTGATGAAGAGGCTAATGACTGTGAACTGGTGTGCTGAAGGAATAAGAACAAAGGAAGGGATCTGCACGATCTAGCTGAGGCTCCAATAAGTCCTCTTCATCACATTACTCTTTCTTCTGCTGCTCATAAGAAAGATATAGATCTGTCTTGTTCACGGGAGGGAAAGTCATTATCTTCTCATTCTACTCTATTTTTTTTTAATAGAAAGTGGAGGCCATATTTAAAGTCAAAATAATTCCATATAAGGGAATTATTTCATTTCAGAAAAAATCTTATGCAAAGATGTGTACCCAAAGTCTAAAAACACATTATATATATATACCAAAAAGGTGCTAATGTAACAATACCATTATTTTTCTCCTCTTTGGGTAAAGCTGGATCTACACAAGGCCTGCCCAACTCGTAAAGTGAGAAGGGCCGAACTGCTCCAAGGAAAAAAAATTTGGGCCGCACGGGTTAAATCATCATCATCTCTCCTCCAGCACCTCTCCATCATCATCATCATCCTCATCTCCCCCAGAACCCCTCACTATCAACCTTTATGATACTCCCCATCTATCTCTCATACCCCCATTTCTCCCCCTCACCCACACAATACCACCCTCCACATCAAAAACACAATACCCCCTCCACATCCCCCCAGCCCATTACATGTCAGCAGCCCCCCCCCCCCAAGTCAGCATCCCATGTCAGCATCCCCCCATGTCTCTCTTCCCTCAATATAACACTCTCTCCCCCTCCCCTAAATCACACCCTCTCCCCCTCCTCTCAATTACACTCTCCCCCTCCCCTCAATATGACACACTCTCCCCCTCCCCTCAATATGACACTCTCTCCCCCTCCACTCAATATGACACTCTCTCCCACTACCCTCAATATGACACTCTCTCCCCCTCCCCTCAATATGACACTCTCCCCCCCTCAATATGACACTCTCTCCCCCTCCCCTCAATATGACACACTCTCCCCCTCCCCTAAATCACACCCTCTCCCCCTCCTCTCAATATGACTCTCCCCCTCCCCTCAATATGACACTCTCCCCCTCCCCTCAATATGACACACTCTCCGCCTCCCCTCAATATGACAGTCTTCCCCTCCCCTCAATATGGCACTCTCTCCCCTTCCCCTCAATATGACACTCTCTCTCCCTCCCCTCAATATGACACTCTCTCTCCCTCCCCTCAATATGACACTCTCCCTCCCCTCAATATGACACTCTCTCTCTCCCCTCAATATGACACTCTCTCTCTCCCTCCCCTCAATATGACACTCTCTCCCTCCCCTCAATATGACACACTCCACCTCCCCTAAATGACACGCTGTCCCCCTCCCCTCAATATGACACTCTCTCCCCCTCCCCTCAATATGACACACTCTCCCCCTCCCCTCAATATGACACTCTCTCTCTCCCTCCCCTCAATATGACACACTCTCTCCCTCCCCTCAATATGACACACTCTCCCCCTCCCCTCAATATGACACTCTCTCTCTCCCTCCCCTCAATATGACACACTCTCTCCCTCCCCTCAATATGACACACTCTCTCCCTCCCCTCAATATGACTCTCTCTCCCCTCAATATGACACTCTCTCTCTCCCTCCCCTCAATATGACACTCTCTCTCTCCCTCCCCTCAATATGACACTCTCTCTCTCTCCCTCTCTTCAATATGACACTCTCCCCCTCCTTTCAATATGACACTCTTTCCCCCTCTCCTCAATATGACACTCTCTCCCCCCCTGCAACTCACATCATACCCCCCCTGCACCTCACATCACTTCCCCCCCCCCCTGCACCTCACATGTCAGCAGCCCCCCCTCACATGCCAGCAGCCCACCCAACCCTCACATGTCAGGAGCCCACCCCCCCCTCACATGTCAGCAGCCCACCCCCCCCTCACATGTCAGCAGCCCACCCCCCCTCACATGTCAGCAGCCCACCCCCCCTCACATGTCAGCAGCCCACCCCCCCTCACATGTCAGCAGCCCACCCCCCTCACATGTCAGCAGCCCACCCCCCTCACATGTCAGCAGCCCACCCCCCCCTCATATGTCAGCAGCCCACCCCCCCCTCACATGTCAGCAGCCCACCCCCCCTCACATATCAGCAGCCCACCCCCCCTCACATGTCAGCAGCCCACTCCCCCTCACATGTCAGCACCCCCCTCACATGTCAGCAGCCCACCCCCCCTCACATGTCAGCAGCCCACCCCCCCTCACATGTCAGCACCCCCCCTCACATGTCAGCAGCCCACCCCCCACCTCTGCACCAGCCCACCCCCCACCTCTGCACCAGCCCATTTTTCACACACCCCCACCTCTGCACCATCCCGTTTTTCACACACACACACACACACACACACACACACACACACACACACACACACACACACACACACACACACACACACACACACACACACACACACACACACACACACACACACCTACCTCTACCTCTTTTAGATCAGCACATCCTCTCTCCCCGGTACTAAGCCCCACCCCCTGACCTCCCCGGCATCCTGCATCCTCCTCATGCTGCTTCTGCCCCCGCACACTGCAAAACCCGGGGGCGGGAGGGGCGGGGGCGGTGGAGGAGGCGAGGGGGATGAATCGCAGCCATTTTTTTAAACTTAAATTTTTTTATTTTTTTATTTAATTAATTAACTGGCGCCCGGCCGGAGTCACCGCGGGCCACACAGAGAGGCCAGGCGGGCCACATGCGGCCCGCGGGCCGTATGTTGTGCAGCTCTGATCTACACTATGTAATACCTCACCATGTTGATTCTGATAGGAATATAATAATTTATTTATTTATAAAAAGTTTTACCAGGAAGTAATACATTGAGAGTTTTCACGTACAGTATGTCCTGGTCACAGAGTTATGATGACAAAAGGCATTGCATGAACAGTTAAAGATAGTATATGTTATGGGCTTATGGAACAGTTACAGACCAAATTAAAATGTGAGACAGCTTTATGTTTGAAAGAAATTAGACTGGTGGTGGCTTTGAGAGTCTCTGGTAGATTGTTCCAGTTGTGTGGAGAAGGAGGAGCGGCCGAATACTTTTCTGAACCTTGGGACCATGAACAGTCTTTTGGAGTCAGATCTCAGAAGATAACTGCTGTGTGTAGTAGGGGTGAGAAGCTTGTTCAGATCGGTGGGTAGCTTGCACAGAAAGTATTTGAAGGCAAGACAGGAAAAATGTACTTTGCGCCAAGAATCAGTGATTGCCAATCTAGTTCTTTGAGCATTTCGCAGTGATGTGTATTGTAGTCACATTGGAGATCAAAGCAGCATATTGAGTTGTAGAGGGTGTCTAGTTTGCTAAGGTGAGATTGAGGTGCTGTACATATACTATGTCTCCATAGTCTATAATTAGCATTAGCATCTAATGTGCAATGCACTTTCTGACCAGCTGGCTTAGGGAGGATTTGTTCCTATAAAGTACACCTAGATTGGCATAGGTTTTGGATGTCAGAGTATCAATGTGCAACCCAAATATTAAATGGGAGTCAAACCATATGCCCAGATTTTTAAAACTAATTAAATGGCTAGGATGGTATTAGAGTTGGTTCAGATCTGTAGCTCCATCATTGATAGCTTTAGAAATTTAGCCTTGGTCCCAAATACCATTGTTACAGTCTTGTCAGTGATTAAGAACAGTTTGATTTGGGAAATCTAATTTTCAAGTCTCGAAAAATCAGATTGAAGTACTGGGTCCAAGGTCAGAGACTCTAGGGCTGTGTGCATATAAGATTGTGTCATCCACATACATGTGCATTGAAGCTCCCTTACTGTAATGCTTGCACTCACCACGAACAAGGTGGGACCCCGGTACTGAGGTGGGAAAGCACAGCAGCGGAGGCATGCCTGGAGAGTGGATAGTCAGCATAGCTGGGTCTAGGTTGGAGAAATCGGGTTAGTTCAGATACCTGCCGGAGTCCTGAGGCGGAGCCAGTGGGATGGTCGGTGTCCGTGAAGACGTGGTCAGGGGTTGGAGAGGTGCGAGTAGTCTGGGGCAAGCCGAGGTCGTTTTCCAGAGAGTGTCCAATAGTCAAGAGGGGATCATAATCCAGAGAGGGTCCTATAGTCTAGCCGGGTCGGTGCACGAGAAAGCAACAGAAAGAAACACAGCAACAAGGCGCAAGGCACAGCAAACGCAGGAACACAAGGCTACACAGGTTATGCTCAGCAAGGCAAAAGTGAAAGTCTTTTAAAGTAAACAGGAACCAATGAGGCATGGCCTCTGCAGAGGCAGGGATAGGCTGCAGGAGACAAGTGGACAATTAGGAGTACTTGCCACGCAGCAAGGGAGCGGTGTACGACGTCACATGTGCACGCCACGCGTGACAGACGTGTGACGTGACCGGGGGGCGGAGCCAAGCTCCATGGCACTGTGTGAAGAGCTGCAGGTGCGCGCGCGCTCTGTAACCAGAGCGGGGAGGCGTGCTGCAGCAGCTAAGGAGGCAAAACACCACAGAGGACCGAGATAGACACATGTTGGGATCTACTTGATTACTAAGAGTGAAACCAGTTTAAAGCATGTTCCTCTATTTCAGAGTACTGCAGTTTGTTTAGCAAGATAACGTTATCAACAGTTTCAAAAGCCGTTGCAAAGTTGTCCCAGTTCCATTACACATTGGATCTCATTGCAAACTTTTAGGAGAGTAGTTACTGTGGAGTGTTTTGGATGATAGCCAGATTGGAGTTGGCTAAGGAAATGTATCTTCATATTGTAATCGCTTAATTGGAAGTGGACTCATCTTTCCATGACTTTGGATAGTATTGGGAGAAGAGAGATTGCCTGTAGTTTGAAACAGTGTTTTTGTCCCAACTTTGAAGAGTTGGAAAAACCCTAGCAGTTTTCCAGGTCTCTGGGATAGGACCTGCAGACAAACTAGAGCTGATTAGGGAAGCAAGCGGTATGGTAATGACTAGGGCAGTGAGTTATAGAAACGTTGATTGCAGTAGGTCAGGTCCACATTGGCTGCTTAGTTTTAATTTGAGGAGCGCTTGTGTAATCTCCTCTTCAGATACTGGGACAAATTGGAAATTGTGGGCAGTGTTGGGAGAGGGTGGGGCTTAAAGTTTTTTCCAAAATTAAGCTTCATGTTTCTATTTCAGGTTGCGCTTTGCTAATGGGGAAGTAGCACACCCCACAAAGTATAAATTGAGTGCGTTTGCAATGTCGGTGAGATTTAACAGAGTAGTGTCATCCTTTTCAATATTAGATTGTTGTTGATGGCTAGAAGGCCGGAATATATTGTTGATGACCTTCCAGAAGTTAGCTGGATTTGATGTATTCTGGTGAAGAATGTCTGAGTAATATTGGGCTTTTGCGTGTCTTGTTTGCCTTGTGTATGTATTACGCAGGCATCTGAAGTTATTAAGATTCTTGGTAGTATCAGTTGCTTTGCAGCTTTTCCACAAGGCATCCCTAAAATGGTACTGTGTAATAAGGTCGGTTGTAACCCACGGAAGGTGGCCTCTCCTACTCTTATTCTGCCTAGCAGAGCAAAAGAAATCTGATGGAAATAATCAAGCGCAGAATTATGTTCAGGGATCAAGGCGCTTCTGTATCAGGGGCAATAGCAATAAACTGTTGTGGGTTAAAGTTTGTAAATAGTGAGTAGAACTTTAGGGCTTGACGTGTGGTTTGATTTTCCTTACACATTACACTATTGCATGCTCACTGAAAACGTCAGGTAGGATACCAGAGGATTGGATTCTGTTGTGACAACACGATAGAATCCAATTTAGTAAGGAATGGTTTTAAGATTTTAGGTTTGTCCGTTTGGGTTGGGAAATTAGTCGGGTTAGGTTTAGTGACAGGGTTTGGTTGTTTTTACGTTCATGCCAATTGAGGTTGAAATCCCCAAAAACTAACAGCTCACACGTTCCGAGGAAATTGAGCCAACAAAGTGAGTGATATCATGATGTCACTCTGGGATTGTAGGTGTGGTTAATGCCAGCTATTAGAATGGGCTTAGAGAAGGGAAGGCACATTTTGCCAACTAGGATTTCAAAAGAAGGTGGGCTTGGGAAGCAGCTTAGCAGTGTAAATTGTAAGGAGTCTACAATATAAAGCAACACTCCTCTTCCTCTCTTTGACCTATCTTTCCTTGAAATGCAGTATCCCTGAATGGCGATATTTGCATCGAGTGTTTTAGGCGTTAGCCATGTTTCTGCGAATATTATGGCTTTGGGTTTATGCATAAGACACCATGACCTTAGTTCATCCAGTTTGGTCAACAGGCTCCAGATAATAATTGACATTAGAACTGATAGATAGGACTTTTGGAACTGAAAGAGGTTTTCTTAGGGGTATGGGACAGAGTGGAAAAATGGAGAGCTGGGTTCAGTACAATATCGCCTGCTAAAGAGAGTAATAGTATCAATAAATATTTGAGTAATTGTTTTCATGCTGTAAGTTTGTGGTGTTTGCATGATTCACAAAACATTAATAGCTTTTGCTTTGCAAAAGGTTATGCGGTAAACACATAGCAAAATATTTGGGACTTTCAAATGATACTAACTTGTTGGCAATCTCCTGCTTAAAAAGTCCATGTGGTTGACTTCTGAAACATTACATGTCATCTACAATTAAATATATGCCTATTTACACACTGCTTATTTCTTTAGGGTAGTAGAAAGATGCCTCAAACCTCAAAGGTATTTCGGTCTCTCCCTTTTAAGTGTAGAGCCTGCTAAAACCAGGCCCGTTTAAGCATGCAGGCTAGGGCAGCACTCTGGCAGTGTAGGGGTTACAGATTGGGGGTGACAGATTGCTACAGAATGTTTTGCCCAGAGACAGAGAAGGGGAACCCACCCTAGAGAGAGTGTGTGTGCTGGGGCAGACTGTGCTATGTGTCCGGTGCAGACAGATGTTCCCATGCTGCAGGGAGCAGGGCTGTAGATCAGATTTATGTATGGATCTGGGGCTGAGCCTGCTGCATCCTTAGGCCCCGCTCACTCTGGCTGCTACGCGACGTGCGCGCACATGTTCGTCACTCTTTAATGTTTGTCGATGGGGAGTTGTCAAACTACAAACGACCCCCGGCGGCGAAGTACCGCGTTGATGCTGCTGCACGTGAGGGAGACAACTGAAGTTGTAATTTCAAGCGGCAGCAGCAGCAGCGTCACGTGTACTTCGCCATCCAATGAAATCACACACTTTGTTTCTTTTTTTTTAATTGCATGGATGACGGAGGATATGGAAGTCCCACCTCCAAGTTGCGTCATTCAGTCTGCTGGGGATGAGCACACATCGCCCAGCAGACAGAGGCGCGCGCACGCCACGTCGTGCAGTAGGCAGAGTGAGCTCGGCCTTAGCCAGAGTCAGGGTGGGTCCTGGGAGGAACTGCAGGCAGAGGGGGAACTTCTGCAAGAGAGATATGCTAAAAACCTGTCCTGTCTATGCTGTGTTGTATGCTGATCCTGCTGACAATAAAAGCAAGTATCCTGTTTTAAAAATTCCTGGCGCCCTTTTCTACTTATTCTACTCCTCACTACAGCCTTGGCCTGGATCCACTGGAGAAGCCCTGAGACAAAGGTAAAGCTGGCTGAGTTACACTACGCTGAAGCAGGTAGAAATCCTGTTTGCAGTGTAAGAGAGAGACTGATTGCGTGTACACCCTATCTTCTGCAGCCGGGTGGGGGTAGGGGTGTTACATAAGTAAAGGTGTAGTTAACAGTTCTAGTAATTGTATTGGGGAAATGTGCTAAAAGTTTGCAATGAAATCCAGTGTGGAATGGAACGGGGACAACTCACTGGTGCAGTATTCCTAGATTTTGCAAAGGCTTTTGACACAGTTGATCATGTTATCCTGCTTAACAAACTCCAGAGCTCTGGAATAGGGAAGCATGCTTTAAACTGGTTTCAGTCCTACCTGTCAGGAAGATCCCAACATGTGTCCATCTCAGGCTCTAACTCCAACCCCCTGGATATCACCTGTGGTGTCCCGCAAGGCTCTGTTCTGGGGCCCCTACTCTTCTCAGTGTTCATAAATGATCTTCCCACAGCTTGTAAGGAAGCCTCAATACACATGTATGCAGATGACACAATCCTATATGCACACAGCCATAGCCTCTCTGACCTTCAACACATACTTCAGTCTGACTTTTTGAGACTCGAAAACTGGATTTCCCAAAACAAACTGTTTTTAAACACTGACAAGACTGTAACAATGGTATTTGGGACCAAGACTAAATTTGTAAAGCTTACAGTGACTGAGCTCCTGATTAGAACCAACTCTAACACCACCCTAACACCTGTCACTAGTTTTAAATACCTGGGCTTATGGTTTGACTCCCACTTAACATTCGGGATGCACATTGATACCCTGACAACCAAGACCTTTGCCAAACTAGGGGTACTTTACAGGAACAAATCCTCCCTAAGTCTCCTGGTCAGAAAGCGTATTGCACAGCAGATGCTAATGCCAATTATTGACTATGGAGACATAGTATATGGCTCGGCTCCTCAAACCCACCTTAGCAAACTTGACACCCTCTACAATTCAATTTGTCGTTTTGTTCTCCAATGCAACTACAACACACATCACTGCGAAATGCTCAAAGAACTAGATTGGTCATCACTAGAGTCTAGGCGCAAAGTTCACCTTTCCTGTCTCACCCTCAAATACTTTCTGGGCAAGCTACCCAGCTACCTGAACAAGCTCCTCACCCCTACCACCTGCAGCACTTATCACCTGAGATCAGACTATTCATGGTCCCAAGGCTCAACAAAGTATCCGGCAGTTCCTCCCTCTCCTTCCGTGCACCCCAAAACTGGAACAACCTACCAGAGACTCTCATATCCACCACCAGCTTAAGTTCTTTCAAATCTAAGGCTGTCTCAAACTTTAATCTGGTCTGTAACTGTTTCATACGCTCATAATATATATTTTCTTTAACTGTGCACGCAATGTCTTGTATATAATGTATACCCTGTTCATTTATGTAACTGTACTTGTAAACATGTATTATTTTGTTTTATTCTGTGCCCAGGACATACTTGAAAACGAGAGGTAACTCTCAATGTATTACTTCCTGGTAAAATATTTTATAAATAAATAAATTCATTGTATACATATTGTTGTGACACATATTCTCTTCTTTATATGTATTAAAAGACCAACATGTGAGTTCTGAATAGATTAAATTAATGTGGGCAGAGCTTTGAAAACCTTATAGGTTTCTGCTTAAATGTTGCTGTCTCAGTACATAGGGCCCTACGTCTCACGGAAATGGTTGGTAATGAAGCCTATGCTGTAGCTGCATTCTTTTGTCACTGATTAATAATTTTCTATTTCTTAGATTATGAAATGTCTTTGATTTTTCTAAAACACCAAAGTCCATTAAAAAAAAAAAACAAAAAAAAAAATCTGGCCCACTGAGGATTCTGGGAATTCCATCACATTCCAATAAACGTATATATCTTTTGATAGATTGTTGTTGAATAGGCAATGCTACCTGTGCAATATTTTACCACTCACAAATGGAATTTCTTCCCCTATCATATAATTGATGGTTTGCCTATATGACATGATAAATAGTATATCATTATTAATATATTTATTAACTGTACATTGCATCAATAAAAATTGTATTATTTAACAAGCTAGTTAAGCAAACTCACAGACGGCTCCTCCCATCCCCCTTCTCCTCAGTGTCTCTGCCTTTCTGTTCCGAGTCTCTATGGGAATCTGTTGCATTCCTTCCTGAAAGCCTCTCTCAAGGTTGTGAGTGTTTTCTGTAACAGACCTTTTTTTTTTTTTTAAAGTCTGTTACTTGTTTAAAAGGTTTTGAGAAATGGTCAGGAAATACAGAAACTGATTTTAAAAGCATATCAATCACGTTCGTATACCTCTATCTACATTAAAAGCAGTCACAGAATAACCTGCCCTTTGCCGTTGTATCTAAATATAGCATTTTAAAGTTGAAAACAATATTGACTTTCTAAGTAAAATTATGTATTATGTGCAGTATAATCTTAAGGTTACTGCTTTATGTGGGAATAGTGGGCAAATCTCCAAGTGGTTGTCTATTCCACTATAGATAACCAGACATACAATATATCTTAATATTTTTCTTTTTGAGCTAACGAGGTTCTTTACTGCATATAAAATATAATGCTGTATATCTCACTAGTCAATTTTCTAGTAGCTGTAATCCAGTATTTATCTGACTGAACGGTTGATTCATCTACTGTATATAAAAAACATAGGTTCCAAGCTACGCGACAAGCACATCTGTAATTGAATTGCCTATATTATTAAGAGTATAATGATTTAATGTAATTTTTTTCCTCCAGTATCTCTACATTGAAATGCATCAGAGGATACACTGTTATGCCATAAAGCTAACATTATATAAAACTTCATTACTGAGCTATGGGAAATAAATAAATTAAATGAAGTACTGTATATTTCGCTTCTGCACTGTACTTACTATGGTCTTCTCAACGCTAAAGTAAAAACCAAAGTGTATTACAGAATTATTCCAAATCCCATGGAATAAAAAAAAAAGAGATATTATTCTGATAAATGCATACCTGAATTTTTCACTTTCAAGGTTAAGATAATTACTGAGTTACTGTGTATTAGTTAAACCCCTCTGTTTTACCCTAAAGTGCATTCATGACGATAATAATAAATTAACTATGTCGCTTTATACTGTAACAACTAACCTGAGGTTATTACTATGATGATAATTTAGCCACGACTTTGTATTATTTGCTGATTAGTACGCAACTTTTGTATTATAGAGTAAATTGCAAAGAGAGACTGGCCTGCATCATTACCATACTTTTGCCTGCAGTTTGTTGTCAAGTATGTAATTATGTTAATTAGTGCAGTGTTTACATGGCATAATTTTTCAAATTTAAATAAGGCCTTTCCTAAAGATCTTAGGAATTTTGTGTCTTATGCACAGGTGGACACACATGTTTATTCACCAAAGTGTGAATGCATTGATTGGTTAAGATGACTTTGTCCAGATTGAATTGCCCATGAAGATAGCATTAGAGTTATTCATGTTTCCATCCAGTACCTTTAAAGGTACAAATTCCTTTAGACTTAAACTAATGGCAGTGATGTTTACTGGATTAAGGACCATGTTCACTAAACAGTACTGTGTCATAAGACAACTCCCGATGGCTGACGACACCATCTGGATCATCATCATCATCATCATCATCATCATCATCGTCATCGTCATCGTCATCGTCATCGTCATCGTCATCGTCATCGTCATCGTCATCGTCATCGTCATCGTCATCCTTAAGGGGGCATCACAATACTTTACAGTTAGTTTAAGAAAAAATTACAATTATACATAATTACTTTATTAGAAAGGAGAAGCCAGAAGAAAGAGAAGTCTTACACAATTCCCGAAACAGTGGTAAAGTCTATACACACCTGAGCTCTGGCAGTAGCAAGTTCAAGACCTCTGAAGCTGCACACGAGAAGGTCCGTCCACCCAGCGTAGGGTGCAGAACCCTTAGCATAGAGCAGGGGTGCGCAAACTGCATGTGCAAAACCCTGAGGTAATGTAATGTCCCCTAACCCCTTAATCACCTTAGCGGCTATTAACCGCTACAGTCATTAGGGGGTTAACCCACCCTCACCCACCACTCGGGAGGCCTAAATACCCTCCCCCACTACCCATCCCGTGTGGCCTAACCACCCACAAACACAGATGGGAGGCCTACCCACATACCTTTGGGGCCAATACCCCCTTCCCCCACCCACAGTCCCACAAGAAAAACAATACACAGCCCAACAATAAACATCATTATATTTATTCTATGCATAACCCACCCCCTGTGCCCACCCATAAATACATGATTTATTATTTTAAATACAGGGTTAATACCCCAGGCCCACGGGAGTCCCCGGTGGGCCTGACGGGTCACCTCACAGACCTCACAGTAGCCCATCACCATGTTTAAAACAGGGTCTGGAGGCCTATGGGTGGTCCCCACCAGGCACCATGGTCCACCAGGAGGTCTCCGTGGGTCACCGTGGACCACAATGGGGTCCCCACGGGTAGGCCCGCGGCTGTCTGGGGGGCCCTGGGTCAGATCAACAGGTGTCTGAGGGGCCTTGGGTGGTTCCCACTGGGGTCTGGGGGACCTCGGGTGGTCCCTACGGTCCACGGTGCCCCCACAGATGTGTGGCCACCGGTTCTTCCCCGCAGGTGTCCCCTGTGGACCCGGCAGCCGTTTACCCATGAGAAGTCCGAGGAGACCGCAGGTGGTCCCCATAGGTCCCCCGCAGACCAAAAGGAACCAACCCTGTATGTAAAAAAATAAACCTATCCTATACATTAAATCTTCCCCCCCCCCAACACATACAGTACAATAATGTGCAAAATAACTATTATCCATTGTCAGGAATTGGCGTTCTCCTCGCTACCCACACAGAGCACTCCCTCCCCGCAGGGAGCCCCTGGACACACAAAACAATCCTGCCTTACCGGCCTCCATGGCTCCTCGCCCCTGCCGCCGTCGCGGGATCACTCCCCTCGGCGATTCCTCTGCTCAGCACCGGGCGCGCCCACGCCCTCCTGCACGCACACCTGCACCATCCACTGGCTCGGTTCACAGGCGTACACGAGTTACGGAGCACGCTCAGTCTGCACACTCTTATTCCCGTCCCCCGGACCTCAGGCTCCGCCCCCGCACACTGCACGGGCATACTCAGGTTACTAACAAGACTCACCTGGCCTGTTATGCCTGCACCAATCTGCAGTGTCTCCCTGTAGCTCTTCCTGTCCCGCCTCCGTTCCTAATTGGACCTTCCTGCTTTATCTAGCTCCTCTCTGCTCTCAGTCTTTGCTAGACATAGTCTCTGTATGGAAGTACTTCTGGATTCTCTCAGTGTTTTCACAGGTTCTGACGCAGCTCGTACGACTACCCCCTCTGGCTCTCGATCTCGGCACTCCTTGGACAACGCTCACTCTGGTAACCCCTTGAACACGGCTTGGACAACGACCTATCTCCACTCTCCACTCCCTGACTTCGACAAGGCATCATTCACTCTATCTCTACAACCGGTACCGGCAAGTATTGTCTACCTTACTACACCTGGCCTGGCAACGCTTCATACCACACTCCGGACACGCTCCCTTTGCTGCGGGTGCGTGTATTACCCTTCCCCCTTCAGCTCAGGGGACGGGTCTGGTCTGCGGGCAGCACCAGCGTAACATTATGTCGAGCACACATTACGCAGACCAGACCGAACTTCAACAGATTCTCTCCAATCTGCTTCAGCAAAACCAGGCCATGGTGGATCAAATTGTGGCACTTACACGCCAGGTTGCAGTACTCTCAGACAGGGTACCGACCGCGACCCCGCCAGATGTAAGCCCCCACTTCGCAAGCGCAGTTAGCAGCTCAGATGTAAGGATTCCTCCCCCCAAGCCTTATGCAGGTGAACCGCAAGATTGTAGGGGTTTCCTAAACCAGTGTGAGGTGCAGTTTGAAATGGCCCCCCATCTCTACAATACTGATCGCAAGAAGGTAGCCTACATTTATAACCTCCTCACTGGCAGCACCCTAGCTTGGGCTTCCCCAGTTTGGGAGCGACGTTCTGACCTTACCCAAGATTACCCGGCATTTAAAGCCGCGTTTCAACAAGTATTCGATTCTCCCGCTCGTCGGGAGATGGCATCTGTTTCTCTCCTCCAGATCACTCAGGAACGGCGAATGGTGACGCAGTATGCTGTGGAATTCCGGATTCTAGCAACCGAGACTAACTGGGGACAAGAGGCTCTCGTCTCCGTGTTCTGGCAAGGCCTGGCAGATCCCATCAAGGATGAACTCTCTCGCCAATCTAGGCCGGATCAATTGGAGGTCCTCATTGATTTGGCTGTCCGAGTGGATCAACGTATCCAGGTACGCCGCTCAGAGCGTCTGCGCACTCGCGTCCATAACTTTCAAGTTCCGTTCTCCAGTACTCCCAGCAACACTCCTGCTCCCCCAAGTGCTACCATACCTCTTCGTCCTGCACTGGAGTTGCCAGAGCCAATGCAATTGGGGGTACAACGTATCCGCACACCGATACGGCAGTTCCGCCACGCCGGGGGATTGTGTTTCTACTGCGGATGCATGGAACATCTGGTTCGGGAGTGTCCACTGCGTCCGGGAAACGGGAACACCCAGTGAGTACAGAGGGGCTCCACGTCCCCTTTCTAAAGGTGACCTCCCAAAGAAACTTACATTTCCAGTCTCCCTTTCAGGCGATAAGTTCAAGACTTCTACCTCCGCTTTCATTGACTCAGGAGCTGGAGGAAACTTTGTGGATCTTGAATTCGCCAGGTTAAACCGCATACCACTTGTGAGGAAGAAGGTTCCCATCGCACTCGTCGGTATCGATGGACGTCCTCTTACCCCGGCCCACATCTCCTTAGAGATGGCTCCCTTGCTTCTGTCCTCACATCTGCACAAGGAGATCTTAGTTCTCAATGCCATTCACGCTCCTGGGATACCCATCACCCTTGGTCTTCCTTGGCTACAGCTTAACAATCCTATCATTGACTGGACTTCCTCTGCTCCCATTTCCTGGAGGCCGAGGTCAGGCGAGACTCATCAACTGCTGGCCAATACCTCTGTTCCCGAAGTTATTCTACCTTCCGTTTACCATCAATTCCGGGACGTTTTCAATAAGGTACAGTCAGACCTCTTGCCGCCACACAGGACTTACGATTGTCCGATCGATCTAGTTCCAGGTTACTCCCTACCCAAGTCCAAGACCTACTCCTTGTCGTTACCAGAATCTCACGCTATGGATGAATATATCCAGGAGAATCTCAAGAAAGGCTTTATTCGTCACTCTAATTCCCCAGCAGGGGCTGGGTTTTTCTTCGTCAACAAAAAGGACGGGTCGTTGAGGCCTTGCATCGACTACAGGGGTTTAAACCACATCACTATTAAAAATCGTTACCCCCTTCCCCTTATTACCGAACTGTTCGATAAATTACAGGGGGCCAAGATTTTTTCCAAGTTGGATCTACGTGGTGCCTATAACCTGGTGCGCATCAGGAAGGGGGATGAATGGAAGACGGCCTTCAACACGCGTAGTGGACACTACGAATATCTGGTAATGCCTTTCGCTGTCTTCCAGGATTTCATCAACGACGTCTTTCGTAAGGTACTCAATATTTTTGTTATTGTATACTTGGATGATATCCTGATTTTTTCCCAAGATCTCCAGGACCATATACGCCACACCTCCTACGTCCTTTCCCGTCTCCGCGAACACCATTTGTACGCCAAACTGGAGAAGTGCACCTTTCATCAGACCTCTACTCCGTTCCTGGGGTATATCATTTCCGATGAGGGCTTTATGATGGACTCCGGTAAACTTCAAGCAGTCACTGAATGGCCAAGACCCAACTCTCTCAAGGTCATACAACGTTTTATAGGGTTCGCAAATTTCTATCGTATGTTTATACAGAGTTTTTCCACCATTGTGGCACCCCTCACTGCGCTCACCAAAAAAGGAGCTGATCCTTCTGCTTGGTCATCCGAGGCCATCTCCGCCTTCGAGACACTCAAGGAAGCCTTTATATCCGCACCTATTCTCCGTCATCCCAACATCGAACTTCCCTTCGTCCTGGAGGTCGACGCTTCTGATTGCGGTGCTGGTGCCGTTCTTTCCCAGAGACCCACGCCCCAAGATAAGTTACATCCCTGTGCATATTTTTCCAAGAAATTCTCGTCTGCCGAGAGGAACTATGACGTGGGTAACAGGGAACTTCTGGCCGTGAAGATGGCTCTTCAAGAGTGGAGACACCTGCTAGAGGGGTCGAAAGAGCTGTTTACTATTCTCAAGGACCACAAGAACCTTCTTTACATAGAGAACGCTCGACGCCTTGGTCAAAGACAGGCTCGTTGGGCTCTTTTTTTTTCTCGATTCGATTTTCACCTTTCCTATATCCCCGGTACCAAGAACGTAAAGGCAGACGCACTCTCCTGAATACATTCTTCTGAAGAGAGGCCAGATGAATCTTTGGAGATTATCCTTCCACATGAGAGGATTCTCACCACGTCTTCTTTCAAGAATCTTGACAAGATTTTGCACTCCCAGAGACGCATTCCCAAGGACTTGGTCGTTCCCGACAACAAACACTTTGTACCATCCAAATTTGTTCCAGAGGTCCTGTCTTGGGGTCACTCCTCTAAATCTGCAGGTCATCCAGGTTTTAAGAAGACAACTGATCTCATTCGTCGGAATTTCTGGTGGCCAAGGATGTCTCAAGATATTCTGGAGTTTACCCGTGCATGCCCCACGTGCGCTCAAAGCAAGACTCTCCGCCAAAAGCCTCAGGGTTTTCTGTTACCCCTTCCAGTTCCCAACCGCCCCATGTCCCACATTTCTATGGACTTCATCGTGGAGTTGCCCAGGTCCAGAGGAATGAACACTATCATGGTGGTCGTGGACAGGTTCTCGAAGATGTCCCATTTCATTCCACTTAAAGGATTACCCACCTCCCCCGCCCTTGCTGATATCTTTACGGAGCAGATTTTCCGGATTCATGGGATCCCTTCGTCCATTGTTTCTGACAGAGGTTCTCAGTTCGTATCCAAATTTTGGAGAGCTTTCACGAAGAGATTGGGCATCTAGTCTTCTTTCTCTTCCGCCTATCATCCTCAGTCCAATGGACAAACGGAGAGAATCAATCAATCCCTGGAGAAGTACCTGAGATGTTTTATATCCGATTTCCAGGATGATTGGGCTCAACTCCTCTCTTGGGCAGAGTATGCCGTCAATTCTGCAAAAAACGAGTCCACCCGGGAGTCGCCCTTCTTTATAAATTATGGGTTCCACCTTCCCTGTCTTCCCATCCCCAACAATCCTTCTGGAGTACCAGCCATAGATGAACGCATTTCTTCTCTCCAAACCGCATGGTCCAGGATTCAGTCTACCCTTCTCAACTCCTCCCGCAGATCGAAACTACAGGCCAATTGTCGTCGTCGTTCGGCGCCCAGTTACAAACCAGGGGATGTGATATGGCTATCCTCTAGGAATATCCACCTCAAGGTACCATCTCCTAAACTGGCACCTAAGTTCCTGGGTCCCTTCCCTATTTGTGAACAAATCAATCCCGTGGCATTCCGGCTCCAAATACCACCCAGTATGAAGATTCCCAATGTCTTTCATGTGTCCCTCTTAAAACCATTTATCTCCAGTCACTTCTTTCCGGATCAGACTCGTAAACCGGATCCCATTACTGTACAAAATAACGAGGAATATGAAGTTTACTCTCTTTTGGATTCTCACCTATCCAGGGGTCAGCTCCAGTTCTTGGTGCAGTGGAAGGCTTTGGCCCTGAAGAGAGATCCTGGGTACCTTCAAAGGACATTTATGCCCCGGCCCTTCTTAAGTCCTTCAGGAAGAAGTTTCCAGAGAAACCGTTCTTGGACCGTCCTGAGGCCGTTCCTGGAGAGGGGGGTACTGTCAGGAATCGGCGTTCTCCTCGCTCCCCACACAGAGCACTCCCTCCCCGTAGGGAGCCCCTGGACACACAAAACAATCCTGCCTTACCGGCCTCCACGGCTCCTCGCCCCTGCCGCCATCGCGGGATCACTCCCCTCGGCGATTCCTCTGCTCAGCGCCAGGCGCACCCACGCCCTCCTGCACGCACACCTGCACCATCCACTGGCTCGGTTCACACGCGTACACGAGTTATGGAGCACGCTCAATCTGCACAATCTTATTCCCGTCCCCCGGACCTCAGGCTCCGCCCCCGCACACTGCACGGGCATACTCAGGTTACTAACAAGACTCACCTGGCCTGTTATGCCTGCACCAATCTGCAGTGTCTCTCTGTAGCTCTTCCTGTCCCGCCTCCGTTCCTAATTGGACCTTCCTGCTTTATCTAGCTCCTCTCTGCTCTCAGTCTTTGCTAGACATAGTCTCTGTATGGAAGTACTTCTGGAATCACTCAGTGTTTTCACAGGTTCTGACGCAGCTCGTACGACTACCCCCTCTGGCTCTCGATCTTGGCACTCCTTGGACAACGCTCACTCTGGTAACCCCTTGAACACGGCTTGGACTACGACCTATCTCCACTCTCCACTCCCTGACTTCGGCAAGGCATCATTCACTATATCTCTACAACCGGTACCGGCAAGTATTGTCTACCTTACTACACCTGGCCTGGCAACGCTTCATACCACACTCCGGACACGCTCCCTTTGCTGCGAGTGCGTGTATTACCACTTCCCCCTTCAGCTCAGGGGACAGGTCTGGTCTGCGGGCAGCACCGGCGTAACATTCAGATAGGGATCATAGATTATTTGCCCATTATTAAACACATTACCTAGCATAATAAAATAAATAAAGTTCTACTGACCTCATCAATAAGTAGTCCCCTCGACAGCAAAATCCATGTCCTCCGTTGCCAACAAAATACATAGCCAATACATTGCAATTACATTCTGATATCAATGAACCCCTTAATCACCTTATCGGATAATAACCGCAAAGGTAATTAAGGGGTTAAGCCATCCTGGCCCGACACCCACCCTTCACACATTCATTTGTACAGTGGCTTCATCATGCAACTATATATATATATATATATATATATATACAAATAAATGTTTAAGGGTAATCAAAAACATGCTCTAATAAAAACACCCCTTCTCCATATCAGCCACAGTAAAATAAAATCTTATTTCCTAAAAAAATTAAATCTCATCTTCCAATCAAAAGCATCAAATGCCAATCAAAACATTGAATTTACATTGTATACATGATGCATAAAATCTATGCACCATGTACACTCTGCCAATCAATGTTAACAATAAAATATTCCAAACAAAATACCCTTAAATCCAAACAAGTATACTATTTAAACCAAGCAAGTCAACAAAAATCAATTAGCATTCATTAATCAAATCCCAAAACAATTAAAATACCATCCATAACAATTACACAATTAACTATTTCAATCGTTAAAACAAGTTACCATCAGACAAAATATAAGTACCAAAAAGAATACAATATACAAAAGCAAGCCTCACCATGACCTAAAGTACAGCATACAACACCAAAAATTACATCTATCTAATTCCAAAATACATTACACACACATTTATGCATAGCAGCATAGCCAAAAACATTTTAAAGACAGCTAAACAAGCATTTCCTACTGTACCAAATAATTTCTTACCCTGTATGTATATATCGATCTAGACATACATACATACATACAGTGGCAAGAAATTATCTTAAAAATATATGACATGTCAAAAAAAAAAAAAAAAACACGTACAAGTTAAAAATAAACCATTTTTTTGTTCACTTACCATTACTTGACCAACTCACCGACTCCCATTGAACACATTACTCTCAAACTAATCCACGCACAGGAACCCATAAAATAATAAACCATAAAATATTAAACCATAAAATAATAAACCATAACAATCCAGGGGTCTTCTATTTGTAATCCATCTTCATCTGAATTTCTCTTTCTTGTATCTTCTTCCACTCTCTTCCAGGGTCTTCTTCTCTTCTTCGGCCACGCCCTGGCCTTTTTTCTTCGGTAGGAGGTTCTTCCTCCTCGGCGTCTGGCATCAAAATGAGACGACATAGCCTTTTATAGGCCTATGACGTCACATTTTGGTCAAATATTTCTCATGGCCCTGATTGGGCCTTTAAGATGACGTAATCAAAACAATGATGGCCGACGACACATGGTACGGTAGCCAATCAGAGCGTGGGAACGAAATCCCAACTCTGATTGGCTCTGGTAGACCATGTGACAGAGGCTTTGCTTCAGCCATGTTTTTTTTTATTTTTTGACATGTCATATATATTTTTTTTAAGATCATTTCCTGCTACTGTATGTATGTATGTATGTATGTATGTCTAGATCGATATATACATACAGGGTAAGAAATTATTTGGTAGGAAATGCTTGTTTTGCTGTCTTTAAAATGTTTTTGGCTATGCTGCTATGCATAAATGTGTGTGTAATATATTTTGGAATTAGATAGATGTAATTTTTGGTGTTGTATGCTGTACTTTAGGTCATGGTGAGGCTTGATTTTGTATATTGTATTCTTTTTGGTAATTATATTTTGTCTGATGGTAACTTATTTTGTTTAACGATTGAAATAGTTAATTGTGTAATTATTACGTATGGTATTTTAATTGTTTTGGGATTTGATTAATGAATGCTAATTGATTTATGTTGACTTGCTTGGTTTAAATACTATAATTAATGGTATTTGGTTTGGAATATTTTATGGTTAACATTGATTGGTAGAGTGTACATGGTGCATAGATTGTATGCATCATGTATACAATGTAAATTCAATGGTTTGATTGGCATTTGATGCTTTTGATTAGAAGATGAGATTTGATTTTTTTAGGAAATAGGATTTTATTTTACTGTGGCTGATATGGAGAAGTGGTATTTTTATTAGAGCGTGTTTTGTTAACCCTTAAACATTTCTTTGTATATTGGTGTTATATGTGTCTATCTATCCATCTATCTATCTATCTATCTATCTATCTATCTATCTATCTATCTATCTATCTATCTATCTATCTATCTATCTATCTATCTATCTATCTACCTATCTATCTATCTATCTATCTATCTATATATCTAAATATATATATATATATATATATATATATAGATATATATATAACCCACTGTACAAATGAATGGGGCAGGGTGGGTGACCGGATGCCCATCATTGCCAGGGGGTAAGTAGAACAAAATTTATTTGATATGTGTGTTTTGACTGTAGTGTATATGTGTAAGGGTCTCCTGAGCTGAACCGCATTGGTTTCAGCCTCGGGGGGCCCCTACTTCAGGAGATACAGGCCCCGTTATGGGGTGCCCGTATCTCCTGCAGAATGTAAATATCCCGTTCACGTGACGTGGGAGCTTTAAAGTGCAGGGGATACCGGCACAACATAACGGGGCCTGTATCTCCTGAAGTAGGGGGTCCCCGGACCTGAAACCAATGCGGTTCAGCTCCGGAGACCCCCTGCTCATGTACACTATTATTAAAATGTATTTATTTAGTGTATGATCGCCTGTAACAGCCTTGCATGGAGATACAGAATCTCCATGCAAATGTTACAGGCGGCTTATTTTTTCTATCAGCTAGCGTACGTGAAGGTTAAGAATGCTAGCAGGGGGAAAAAAAGCAACACGTACGCTGTGGCTGGTTTGAGCACTTACGTTAAGAAATGGGCTCAAGGCCTTAGTGAATCACGTCTCCGGCCTCACTTTTTAATGGACGTGCTTTTTTCTTTCATCCGGACGCAAAAGCATTGAGCTTAGTGCATAGCCCCCTATGTTTCAAAATGTTTTATTCCTGATTATTCCTCAAGCTCATAATACTGTATGTTAAGGTCAATTTACTCATAGACCATACCGTAACACAGTGGATATTCCTTATAATATTATAGATCATTTGTTTTATTTATTAATTACAGGAACTTAGAATAATGTTTTTTTGTTAAATCAGGCAGATTAGCTGGGTGTTGCAGACTTGTAAAAATTATTAAAGTTCATTATCTCTTGAGGATTTTTTTTTTTGGGGGTGGGACTAGGGGAAAAAGCAGCAGGTCTTTCGACCTGAGCTGCATCAATTTCAGCTCAGGGGACACCCTGCTTCCCAAGACACATACAATGGAAGGAGTTGCTAGTAGCAGCCCTGGCTGGGCATGGGAAATGTTTACCGGTCCTGCAGACCAATAGGGAGCTGCAACGTCATCCCTTGTGGATTCCTATTGACCCGTGTGACATGAGACCTTTAAATAATATGACATAACAACAGCTCCTACAGAGTTAAGTATCTCAGGGAGAAGGGGATCCCCAGAGCTGAAATGAATGCAGATCAGCTCTGAAAAAACCCTGCCTTCCCCCTAGTGGGGGAGGGCAAGGGTTTAAAGGATAAGCTCCTTTAAAAATCACTTACTTGTTGTTCTAAAAACATTTCTCTTTGTATTGTTTGTAAGGCATCAATCACCAGGTTGTATGTTGCGTACAATTGCTGATTGCCACACTACTGATTCCCTGGAAAAGCCTCAGTTCCAGGATTAGTTGCAATGTGAAACCAAGCGTTGCACCTTCACTACCCTGTGGAAAACAACTGCGTTGCTGGGACTCAGGGGAAGAATAGTCAGACTACATTTGTATTAAAGTAGCAATTCCCCCTTGCAAAAACCTCATCTTTTTTTTACTGGATGGGAAGTGAGAGGTCTCTTGTAGCTGATCCATGGTATTTTCAACTCCGGGACCCCTGTATTCCCTAGACAATTACCGGTGAAGATCCCCATCTAATAGGAAGCTGCATTACTTTGCTGCTTCCTATTGGAAGCCATTTTGTTTCCCCTGGAGGGTGATTTAAAACCAGTAACTTCACTGTGAAGCATCTCAGGAGTCAGGGGGTACTCAGACCTGAAAATATTGCGGTCAAGCTCAGAGGGACCCTCTGATTCCCATCCTGTAAAAAAAAAAACAAAGAGGGGGAAAGTTCTCTCTTTTCTTACTGTACTAGAACCGAGGCATCCCACAGAACTCAACTGTGGTTCTCCTATCTCCAGGGACCACAGATGAGGTTGCGGCTTTATATCAACAACCACTACCAAGGCTGACCCGGTCGCCATATTTTTTTCCCAGGAAAGTATTTTTGCTTTGAAGATTTGGGGTTAATTTACAAGCAACTGAGGAGTTCCTGGAAATGAAATCGCCATCTTTAAACCCCTCCACCCCAGTGCCTTCTTAACACATGGGCACGCTGGGCAGTTGCCCGGGGGCCTCACGAGCAAAGGGGCCCCATGCTAATCTATGCACAGACCAGAATTTAACACTAATTTTCTGATCACCCGCCTCAACATTCAAATCTCCCGCTAACTCAGTAGAAGGAGAAAAATTACGACTTGTAGCGGAGAGTTGGCATGAGAAATGTTGCCGTTTTTATTGCTTGCTATGTTATGGAAGCAGAATAATGTAACGGATTCGCAGGAGGCAATTAATGGTTTTGTTGGAGGTACCAATAAATATACGTTTATTTTATCGATAATTTACATTTTTATTCCTGAGAGTGGTTGTGTAGACAGGACCCAGTGCACTGCTTTGCCCGGGGGCCTATAATGCTGTTAAGATGGCCCTGCTCCACCCTCAGAACCACAAAAGTAAGAACAAATACCGCCTTCTCTCCCACCCCTAAAAAAGCACTGCTTAAAATAAATGTCATTCAGCTTGGTCCTATGTGTGACTGCACCTTTAATGGGAAATTCAATTGAATAAAAAAATGAAATGTACAAAGTATCAACAAGTATCAAACGTCACCACACACAACATGTAAGAATTAAGTCCTGTGCAATGATACATCCTGTAGGTTGCAGAAATGCGTTAGTGTGTTAGACTCCAGTTGCTATGAGCTTGCATTTCATTATTGGCAGCTCCTTCAATGAAAGGGTTATTGATGACGTTTTATGATGGATTAACTACAGTATTCCATCTAACTTGAATACATTTTTCAAAGACATTGCAAGCTCGCTGCTAATGTTTAAACTGCTCCACTTTATGTCGAGCTTGATAAACCGAGCCCTATATATTGCATGGTTGAGAATAATCTCAATGCCTTTGTTTCACGTTTGCCCTAAAATGTATATATTTAAAATACATAACACACGTGCAAAGCATCACTGCTGTAATAATGAGACAACTGCCAGGCCAAAAAGAAGGTCTTTGTTTATTCTATTGACTTTATTTATAGTGCATTAACCAAACAACTCTGAGCTATGATGTTAGAATGAGAAATGACTGATCCTCCATAAAGCTTAGGTTCCTAAAATATAAGTTTAAGTAAAATCTATCACTTTTCATTGTACCTGGATCAGTGTGGTGAATATACAGAGGATACAAAAAAAATCAAGCTACAGTAGCTACTTTAGATTTGCTTATGGGGCTATTGATAAGGCAAGATAACTTTTGTGGCTATTCAATGCTATGATCACTAACATCTGTTCTAGCTAACACTATGCTATTTATGGGAATTTTCTTTTAAATAGTATGTCCTTGTCCTTAGAAGATTCACCATTAGTCTTAACTCAATGTTAAGTTAAGTTAATGTCGCATTAAGTAACTTAACAGTGCTTTGTGGATCTAGGCCTTTAACTCATGAACATTTAACTAGTAGCATATTAATGAATTCAGATACACTAAATGAACAAGTGTTAAAGGGAAGCTGACAGACTTTAGAAAACTGTGCAACCTGTCTTATACAGTAGCTAGTCCATCATTCACCACTTGGTGTCCTGACCAGACCTCACCTGAAATTGCTCTTATCCAAATTCTTAGTTTCTTCTCCAAGGAACTGATTTGGTCTAATTAATATAATATATCAGCAACAAAATCACGTAGACCGAAATAAAGCAATTCTTTTTTTTGTCTAGAAAAGAGGGTATTTTATCTCTTCTACACTTTAAAAACTACAATATTGTTTCAATACAATATTGATGTAGTTACTCAATTCTGACTTCTTCACCTTTCTGAAGAGTAGGATTGCATCTGCTCTTCCCCAATCCTCAGAGATGACTCCCTTAGTAATTGTCTAATTAAAACTAGTGGCTTACCAGAAACCATTTCAATGGAATTCAATCCATCAGGGATCAGGGACCTGCCTTAATTTATTTGGTGGCTACTCAGTCCTTTCTAATTGAAGTAATAGTTATATAAAATATAATTCCAGTCAATTTGTTTCAACTCTTCCTTCCACTGTTTTTCTCTAGTAACATAGAAGTATATATATATATTTATATGACACACACAAACACACACTCAGTATACTGTATGTATGTTGAAAAAGTATTTGCTATATTACAAGCTAATCTACTGTATATGAGAACTGATAGTTTGTGTGACATGTCTTGGTTTTGAATAAACTGTGTACTTACAGTTTCCTTTTTCTCATAGAGCTCTTGTGTAAAATAATATGTTCTAATATATACTTCTCATATCTTGTACTATGAAACATATTTTTAGCAAAAGATACATAAATACAACACTAATGTGTGAAAATTAGATTATTCTCCTTTTGCACTACTACAATAAATATTGTTTATTTGTAATAGACAACATATTCCGCAGCACGGTACAATGGGGGTACAGCATTATGTATATTACATGACTACTACAGTATTCTCCTCTTGTCGTTCTTTGCTCTACACTGTCCATACATTGCCAGTCCTGATATATCTCTATTTGCCTACTACTCTTTTTTTACATACTGCACCTTGGGAGTTATTCATTAAATTGCAATAATTAATTAATTATTATTATAATTAATGCCGGTGGAGCATTATCATGCGGAAGCTCCAATTGGAAGTGAATGGGAGTTTCGATGCAGCTAGATTATTAATGAGGCATTTCTCTTGCATAGAAAAAAACAATATCGGCACAACCCTACATTATCAATAAATGCCCCACTATTCTTTGCCATTCTCCGATATAACTTACAGTACATACTTGTATTTTTTCTTCGTGTTTTTGTATGTCTTTTATCATACTATTGGACTACATGGTCTTTGTTGCAGGGGTTTCCTCTTCCTTACCGTTACTTTCACGTTCATGTTCTCACATCTGTATTGTACATGTTACTTCATTTACTTTAACCCATTCAGAGCAGGGAGGCCAGCTTTTCAATGTGTTGCTGTATGCACCGAGGGGAAGAATTATCTGTATGTCTCTACTCTAAAGTGCTGAGTACATGGTTTGGATTATAAAAAAAGAAAAGAATAAACAACCAGTACCTTAATGTTATGATGGAAGCTTCCAGTAAAATAAACATCTATAAGGGAAAATGCCAATCACTTCATTTTAAGGTTATTTTTTTTATCAAACGCACCATATGTTCTAAATACATATTTTAAAATATAAATAAGACATACAACATAATATGTTCAACAAGTAATGTATTGTGTTCAGTGGCAAATTTCCCATTAGGTCCGATAGGCACCGGGCCTAAAGCGGCAGAATTTGGAGGCGGAATGCTGGCTTGCCGCGCCGTGCAAGAGCAATCAGCATTAGCCAAATGAGCTTATGCGCGAGTGTATGAAGCCGCTTCTGTGCGTGTGTGAGCGTAAAGTGCTACTTCTGTGCATACGCGAGCCGAGAGTGCTGCTTCTGTGCATGTGTGAGCGTAAAGTGCTGCTTCTGTGCATACGCGAGCGGAGAGTGCTGCTTCAGCGTATATGCGAGCGGAGCATGCTGCTTCTGTGCATGCGTGAGTGGAGAGTGCTGCTTCTGTGTATGTGTGAGCGGAGAGTGCTGCTTCTGTGTACAGTATGTGTGAGTGGAGAGTGCTGCTTCTGTGCATGTGTGAGTGGAGAGTGTTGCTTCTGTGTATGTGTGAGTGGAGAGTGCTGCTTCTGTGTATGTGTGAGCGGAGAGTGCTGCTTCTGTGCATGTGTGAGCGGAGAGTGCTGCTTCTGTGCATGTGGGAGCAGAGAGTGCTGCTTCTGTGCATGTGGGAGCGGAGAGTGCTGCTTCTGTGTATGTGGGAGCGGAGAGTGCTGCTTCTGTGTATGTGTGAGTGGAGAGTGCTGCTTCTGTGCATGTGTGAGCGGAGAGTGCTGCTTCAGCGTATATGCGAGCGGAGCATGCTGCTTCTGTGCATGTGTGAGTGGAGAGTGCTGCTTCTGTGCATGTGTGAGCGGAGAGTGCTGCTTCTGTGTATGTGTGAGCAGAGAGTGCTGCTTCTGTGCATGTGGGAGCGGAGAGTGCTGCTTCTGTGCATGTGTGAGCGGAGAGTGCTGCTTCTGTGCATGTGTGAGCGGAGAGTGTTGCTTCTGTGCATGTGTGAGCGGAGCATGCCGCTTTTGCGCATACGCGAGCCGAGCATGCTGCTTCTGTGCATGTGTGAGCGGAGAGTGCTGCTTCTGTGCATACGCGAGCAGAGCATGACACTTCTGCGCATGTGTGAGCGGAGAGTGCTGCTTCTGCATATATATATATATATAGACAGAGTATCCTCACCGAGGTCCGTGGAGGCTCCCGTCGCCGGGCACTGCTATTTCTTGTAGTCGCGCATGCGCAGGTATGGGTGGCTGTGGCATGACACAGCGGCGGCCATTACAGCAAATACTCTGCAGGGAAACTACATTTCCCAGCAGCCCCAGGAGTTAAACACCACATGCAGCCAGGGAACCAATAGGGTTGCAGAGATGACAGAGCAGCCAGGAGATACATTTGGTGCGCAGAGGAGACCACGCCAGTCGGAACTGGGACAGGACAAGTGTAGGGTGTGCGTGTACAGGGCATCAGTGACCCCTGCACAAGGCTAGAGACCTCCTTAGGCCCCAGCTAGACCCCGACTCACCCCAGTTTGTGGTTGGTGCAGAGAGACGCCCATGAGATAAGGACACTGC
This sequence comes from Ascaphus truei, assembly GCF_040206685.1. Lineage (NCBI taxonomy): Eukaryota > Metazoa > Chordata > Amphibia > Anura > Ascaphidae > Ascaphus > Ascaphus truei. Next base: position 490,760,498 of record NC_134483.1, on the reverse strand, counting down.
CCTGTAGCATCAGTGTGAGGGACAAAGCCAGGATGCGGCTGTATCCTGGCCATAGGTGATCTGGGACCAGACCATCCAGCTGCATTACAGAGACATTCTGCATGGTGGTACCATCCACATGTGACTCACCCAACGTGGAGGCGGAGGCTTTGCGGAGACGTCACTGGATCCATGGATCCAATCTTGCTGCATCGTCGCGCCCAGGTGCTGGAGCACCTGGCAGGTACCTCACCTCATCACGTGCACTAACTCTACACCTTTGTGGGAAAGCGCTGTCTCACACACTTGGGTGGGTAGTTCCTTGTGGACACTAGGGTGATTGGGTGCCCATGGGCCACTAGGTACTGTGGGGACTGTGAATCAGGCGTGAGACACAAAGGGTGTTGGAGGATATGGTCGTGCGTTACTGTGTGGTTGTGACTACATATATGTTCAGTGTTTTATGCATGCAGTAAACTGTTACTTTTATCTGGGTGTGTGTTTATTGCATGGAGGCCTGTAACGGGGTTATCCCACACAGTAGGTGTGGAGGTGCTACCAAGTGATGACTTAGGTACACACCAGGTTCCCAGGGGACAGGGGAAAGTGAGCTGCATATATATTTATATATATATATATATATATATATATACTAGCTGATAGCTGATATACCCGGCGTTGCCCGTGATGTAATGTTCTGGCTCCCCCATCCTCCCTCTCAACTCCCTTCCCCCCCTCTGCACAGCTGTTCAGGCTTCCCCCCCTTCTCTCCTGACTCCCTCCCCCCCTCTCTCCTGACTGACTCCCCCCTCTCTCCAGACTGACTCCCCCCCTATCTCCTTACTGACTCCCCCCCCTATCTCCTTACTGACTCCCCCCCCTCTCTCCTGACTGAATACCGCTGTGCGTCGCCATCTTACCCACTCGGCGCCGCCATCTTACCAGAGGCAGCTGCAGGGGGAAGGGGGTCCTTCCGGAGGCTGCCTGCCCACTGCCTGTCCCCCCGACGGGGAGGGAAGTGAGCATTGGCGGCTGCAGCAGGAGGGCCACGCCGCGCTTCCCCTCCATCCAGGAGCCAGTGCAGGGCGGAGAGAGAGAGAGGGAGAGGGAGAGGGAGAGAGAGAGGGAGAGAGAGAGAGAAAGAAAGAGAGACAGAGAGAGAGAGAGAGAGTTGGGTGACGTCATAGAGCCACCAATCTGATTGGCCAGAGGCTGAGGACCAATCAGATTCACCGCATCTAGCACTAACCTTTCGAATTTATATATTAAGATATATATATATATATATATACAGTATATATAAACAGTCCTTGCGTCATCTTTATACCTCTTGTCAGTGGCTATAATACATTGTAAGTAATCTTGACAACGCATCTGTGTACTTCAGAAAGTTACAGTACTATAAATATAAAACTTTGCAGTAAGATACGAGCCACGATCTCTTTTCATTTAAACCCAGGCACTTACATTTCTCATTTGTACAGGGAGAAAGACATTGTCCCTTGCATTATACTATATAGTTGGAAGCAAAGGTAAGGCGTCCAACCTTAAGTTTGTGGCAGATATCACCATTTTTCAAATGTCATTTTAGAAAGACTTCTCATAAAAGAACATTGATGAGATGTCTGCAGGGTTCACATGTTATATGAACTCATTTTAAAACACCTCTGATCTTTTCACTCCATGCTTTTGTTGCTAGAGCAACATAATTCCCGCCTCTCTAGTCTTGATGTGTCCTAGGTAGCCCTGTGTATCTTGATCTTGTAAACATTTTGTTTCCATTTTTATTTGGACTCAACTATTTCTGGCACAAATAGATAGAAAAATATATACACACATAATAACCAACACACAGTGTGCAATCTCATTTGTTATTTTACCCCATAGCAAATCAAAGATAGCAATACAGATATCAAAGCCAGAGTTCAATTAGATGTTTATCACTGTACCAGTCCAAAAATCTATCCTGTAAAATTAAAATAAAAGACCGAGACGACGACCAAAAGTAAGATGGGAGGATGACATCAGTAACTGTGTTGGAGCAACATGGAGAACAGAGGCTTACAACTGCAGTATCTGGAAGATCATTAGGGAGGCCTTCATCCAGCAATGGATGGACAGGTCTGTATATATATATATATATACAAAACAAGTGTAAGTGAGTTCAGGGCACTCAAATAGGAAAACATCCCTTATCTTATCTTAGTAGTCAGGGTACTTGCAGTGCAGCCAGGATCACCATCCAGCAACAAAAATAGATAAAACAACAATCCAAAAGCTCCGCAGCACTTACTGGTTAGTATCAAAAGTAAGAGTTTAATTTATAGCACAAGCATCAGGGGTACATACAAGACAGGGCGGTCCTGTCTTGTATGTACCCCTGATGCTTGTGATATAAATTAAAGTGTTCTACTTTTGATACTAATCAAATGCGGATCCTTTGGATTTTTGATATAATATATTTTTGATATATTTAAATATATCACATATACACATACACATGGGTCGACAAATGCAGTCGTCCGGTCGCCATGGGCGACTGTATTTTGTCCGCTGTCGACTGCATACCTGCGGGGGCGTCCTCCCTCGTCTCCCAGTCTTCTTCTGCAAACCCTGTAGCTCCAGTATAAAATGGCCATGCGCCATCAAATGAGTCCGCGTTGCTATGGCTACATGACATTGTGACATCAACCAGGACCACGTTATGTCACCACGTCCCATTGCCATGGCAACGCAACTATTTTAACTGGATCTGCAGGGGGAAAAGATGATTTTGCAGGGGAGAAGTAAGAAGGCCGCACCACGCCGTCGGACCCTGTAGCCGGACCATGCCCCAGGTAAGTGTTGTGAGGGAGGGGGGGGGTGAGGGAGTTGTCTTTGGGGGGTGACGAGTGGGTTTTTGCCCAGTTTGACGGGTCCTGTGTATATATATCTATATATATACACACACACATTCATACATACACACATATACGATAAAAATATAGGTAGATGTAGGCCTAGCTTCACTAAGCTCTGTTAGCTTTTTGAATGTGACAATAATTTACAAGTTAAAAATTGACGTGGCCAAAGCAAAATTCAACATTTTCATTACAATTTGGGAAATATGGGTTTTGAGAGAGAGGTTATATCCTAGGTTTCTCAGGTTTGCTCACAGGTATGTCTGCAAATGTTGTAAAAAGGAGTGTTTCGGGACGTATATAGGTCAAACCGTACGCTACTAAATAATCTCTGTCGGAGAGTATGCATTTGCAGATTCAAAATATAGAAAATGTCTCTGGAATAATCCCATTTATTATAATGGATGGGTTTATCTATATCTGGGAGAAGTTTCGGAAGATCCAATTTGGGCACAATGTGACTTAGTACTTGATTTTAATAAAGGGCCTTATTTTTTTAGATGTCACTAAAGATACAGAAGCATCGTATTATTTCAGGAATTGGTTTGTTATTGTACCCCATAGTATATCAAAACCAGCAATGCCCTACAGCTATCAAAGCCAGTGGTGAAGTGGATGATGTTTATCATTGTAACAGCCCGGAAAAAACAATCCTGTAAAATAAGCAAAGACATGAGTTTGCATTTCCACAATAATAGTTGTTGCTGATATTGTTTCTTGACAAACAGCCTCTCTAAGGATCATAAATTGTGCTAAACATTTGCTGTGCTTCACCAATATATGACTACTGAAGGAATGCAGCAAGGGAACAGCAGACTAATTGAAAAATCATTCAGCTGAGGTACAGTAAGTATCATGCTCACTTTATATGAAAGTATACAATAACTTGACACAAGTGGCCTCCTACAGGAGATAAGCAATTGACTAATCAGCAAATCTAACTGAAAATAATCTTTTTCCTTCCATGGACGTGTCATTTTCATTTAATAATTCATTGATAAAGTGGAAAATTAGGGATTGAAGAGAACATATACAAAGCACATCTTGTAATACTCCTTTCTTTTTTCAAAGAGCATGGAAGTATTGACTGATAAAACTGCTATACAAGGCCCAGTAGCTGATGTTTCTAAAACCTATTATTCAAAGATCGTTATCACAGTTTTCCATTAGCAGAAGTAAGTAAATGCTTTTCCTATACAGTCCTGTCGAGAGATTGTTTTGTTTTTAGAAAAAGACTCAATACTGAGCTGCCAATTGTATTGTGTGGATCCTGAAATGTAACCTTTTTGGGGAAGATTGAACGTTGATGGCCTCATAAAAAATACCTGCCGTCAGCATACATTTGTATCCCCTTTGTGTGTTACTAGAAACTATTATAGGGGTTTTTAATATGGGATATAATCTTTGTTCCAGCTGTAAATGTAACATTAATATATAATTCCCAAGGTGGCATATACTGTGCTTTTCATGACAAACACACACACACACACACACACACACACACACACACACACACACACACACACACACACACACACACACACACACACACACACACACACACACACACACACACACACACACACACACACACACACACACACACACACACACACACACACACCATGAGTGTGGGAGCTTAAAGCTTTCCAGGGTTCTACTATTTCTTTTCATCAGGCAGCAAAAAGGACTATAGCTTTTTCAGTGGGGTAACAGCATTTACCTTCTTCCTCTCGTCTCATGCTCCAGTAACCAAATTTTTCACTGTCACTTTCTTTAACACGTCTATTCCCTTTTGTTGCTGCGGAAAGATACTCAAGGATGTAGGGATGTATTTCCTTCCTTGGTGGACTTGAATATGCTCAGTGTAATTTTATTCAGTAAAATACATCATCCTGTCCGTGATAGAATCCTTATAAAAATATCACTGCAGATTTTGACACCATCCACAAATGATCATCATCTTCTGGTGATCGTGGCAGATGCAAATTACAAATTACAAATCTTTGCAGAAATGGACCTCTGAAGCTCTGCATAAAATGAATAAAATATATTGAGGGTGGAATTACTTTGAAGGATTTACACGCTTATGTATTTTAACTAGTGGACAATATAAATATATTATTTCCCTACTGTTTTGATTAACCTTTTCCTCAATTGTGTTGTCTTTGTGGGGGTTTTACAGATAACAATATAAGTAATAATAATAATAATAATAGTATACTGTATAGACGCATTTGGAATGGTTAACACTGGTCAAATGGTGAAACGTTTTTTCGACACTTAGAACACGTAGTATTCACAGTCGTACAGTCATACAACTGCAGCTTTTCTGAAAAGACAGAATGTTTAGGGTGTAAAGTACCATTCATTAAAAAGTCTGATATTGTCCAGATCTGATTATTCAGGATAATTAAAAAAAAAAAACAGTATTTGAAACCACATTTGTCACAAAAGCAACATTTGTACTTGATGAATTTGCTCAGTTAAATGGTTCTGCCTGTTTATATACTGTATCTGTTCTGATGTTTTGAAATTGGTTGTTCAGAATCATGCAGAAAAGTAAACATACTTTATGTAGTTGGGTGATTGGTAATGCATAAGATCTTGTATTCATTTCCTTCAGAGTATAGATGCTTCTTGTCAATCCCAACTTATTTCCCCCTCAAGACGAGCAGCAGGATGATGTGAAGAATTTTTTTTTTTGTCTTCCTGGGGCCTCTTTAATGTAACCATTCACCTGTTCCCCAATACTTGGATGCATTACATCATTGCGCCTAGTGCTTATAAATCTCCAGAGACGACTTGTAAAATGCAATGCACATCGGTGACATTTTTCTATCTAAAACTATAAAGTGATTGACAGCTGAGATGATTGATCAAGTTCTGTAGTATGCATTTAAGAAAATGATAGCTGTGATTGTAGCTTTATGTGACACTGGAACAGAATGAAGCACTGGTGACTACCAATCGAGCAGTACATCCACCTTTACTACCACAATCTGTAGGGCACCACTGTCAGATTTACTTGCACCACAACATTTTCCACATTCTGTGGCATTTCACATACACACTATAGTAATAATATTCTCATTGGAAAACCTTGTTTTGCCAAGTGGAGCAGAGTACTTAAAAAATGCTTAGATCTGCAGAGATCCAACTCTGGACTTAGTAGAAATACAGTTAACAATTACATGTTTCCTTTACAAACCATTATCTCTTTAACTATCTGCATATACATTATGTATACAGGTGCGCCGACGAGTATTCTAACACTTGCCTTAAATTTGCCTGGGAAAATCTGGGGCTATAACAAACAAGATCCAGGTATATGCTGCATACATGCTGCAAACATTTCAGTGACATTTCTGCAGAGACTAATGGCCCATCGGATTTACACAGCAGGGGTCCCTGGCAGTCCCATTCAGTTTAAATGGGACTGCCACGGACCCCCACTGTTAATCCGATGGGCCATTAGTCTGTCTGCAGAAATGTTGCAGCTTGTACCCAGCATGTTTTCAGCATGTACCCAGTATGTACCTGGGTCTTGTTGGTGATTGCCCAAGATTGGTTTTAGAATACTCGTCGGCACTACAGTATGTGCTGGAGTGTGACATATTTAAATGACAAAAGAGGCAACACAACTGTTGAGTTACAAACACATTTGTAATGGAAACAAAATTAGTGTAGAAATGCAAAGGTACTGTATATAAAAAATAATATATAAAATAAAATAAAAATAAAATATAAAAAATAATAATAAAACAATATAAAGTTGTATAGTATGGTTATGTTTATCTTCACAAGCGTCCCTTCAGTCAAGAATAAAATATGCACAGCTGTTATAAAGCAGGTGGATTCAGATTCCTTTATATTGCAGTGCGGTCTTTGGCAAAGTCCAATGGCTATGCAAAAAAACACTGGTAGTTTTTCTTTGCTTTCAGCAGAAATGCTGGCAGGAATAGTAGTTGTGGGAGGTGTGTGTACAGTTTGTATATTTACTTTGCCAGTCTGAAAAGAAACATACTTTTAGAAACATTGGTAGGGGGCTTACTCAATGAGCTCCAAAGCAGTCGATCACCCTTAAATCGTCCCAAAACTCCCCAGTGCGGTGTGATCGGCCACTTATTGAATAAGCTACTACAGTACTGTACCTCTGCTATCAATTTAAATTGGTTATTTAAGTAATAATCCCCTCAGAACAGGGCATTACTGACCAGTAATGCCCTGTTCTGGGGTGATTATTACTATTACTGGCTAAATGTAGGCGTTTTAATTTATTTTTTTACAGTTTTCATAACAAAGATAGACACTTTTGAAGTCATCTTGATTTTATCAGCATAATCATCAACAGTACATTCTTATGCTTTTACTGCACGTGTTTATTAAAATGAAATTGCACATACACACAGCCCCGCTCTATATACACAAACAGACTCTGCAGGCCCCCTCTACACCCGCAAAACACACTCTGCAACCCTCCTCCACCCTATACACTCACAAAACACACACACTACAGCTCCCCTCTACACCCACAAAACACACTGATGCAGCCCCCTGTAAACCAACACACTGCAGACATATGTAGCGCTGTTTCCCACACCTTATGGGAGATATGGTGGATAGTGAGTGTGTGGTGCTTTACCTGTGGCTCACAGGAGGCCTGAACCTCCACTGCTGGGATCCTGGGGTGTACCTGATCCATCTGGTGACAGCGCCTCCACCTACGAGGTATCCTAGCTATACTGGATAACCCCGTCACAGGACAATATACCCAGTAACACACACCAGAGTATAGTATAACGGTATTTTCTAGGTACAGACTTAGAACACACATATAATATGCAACAATACCTTACAATACGTATATTAGAATACCCACACCGTATTCCTACAGTACTTGGGTCCAGGGACACCAGAGTCCAGCCCACAATAGGCAAACCCACCCCAAATGTGTGCGACAGCGCTGCCCACAATCAGTGTTAAAGTTGGTGCACCTGTAGATTGTGCTCCAACATCTGGTAGCGCCAACGGAAGACAAGGGGTCGTCCGGTCTCATGCCGTCGCAGACAGCGATGAGTCCGCCTCCACGTGGGGTGGTATCCAGCTAGAGGGTCCCACTTTAACAGCCTCTTTAAGCGTTGGTGGATCTGGTCCCAGAATACATGCGGCATCTGCTGCGTGGCATCCTTTGCTGTGTCCCTGACACTAATTAGATAATGGGGCAGTGTCACTGTCTAAGGTCCTGTCCCTGTAGCAGCCACAATCTACAGGAGAGTCGAGGCCTAGCTGGAGTCTAATAGGGGGTGTCTGGCCTAGTGCATGGGACACAGACACCCTGCACATACACCCTTACCATTCTGTGTCCCAGCTCTTATTGCCGTGGCTTCAAGTGCTCCAAATGTATCAATGTTGCTCAGCAGAGGAATTCTGTAGACCTATTGGCTCTATCGTGTCACGTGTCTGGAAGTCACCAGTGCCTACTGGGGGCTGCAGTCCCCGTGGAGCCCCTAGTCTCAATATGGTAGCCACTATCCTAATTACACTGTGCATGCATGCCTATGTAATGGCTGCCGCAACTTGCTTCTGGGCATGTGCACCATCTTGTGCATGCGCACCCACATGGAAGATGGCTGCCCTGCAAAGGGAGCTTGTAGGATCCTCCGGCGACTCGTCGCCTACCTGACTGCCGCGTGCTCACTCGCACCACACAGCCATTCCCCCCGCCTAGCCGGCAGGTCCTCAGGCAACTCTGGTGGCGCCAGCATGCCCAACAGTTCCCCCGCTGCAGCTGAGGTAAGGAGGAACCAAGGGGGACCGAGGGGGATGCTCAGAGGGGAGACCTGGCCACACATAATACCAACAAAACACTCTGCAGTGCTCCTCCACCCTCTACACCCACAAAACACCCCGCAGACACTCACCTTCCTCCTCACTCTCCTGTGCGGAGCTCTCTGCAGACAGGATGGGGGAGGAGTCAGTGTCTTGCAGCTGCCTCTTGTCCAATCACCTCCCCTGTCTGAGAGCTTCTCTCACTCGGTGTGCTTGAGAACTCAAAGCTGATTGGCTGAAAAACCTGTCAGGGTGCCAACAATTCGGGCCCATTACTGAATGGATAATGCCCGGAATGTTAACCAATCAGAAAGCAGGGATTTCAATAATGCTCGGAATTTAACAGCTTTAGCCTATAATTAATAATAAAAAAATAAATCATGGCACTTTAATACAACATAGAATATCGTTTGTCCCAATGTGGTTACATTTGAAATAGAAAGAAATGGCAGTGGAGGTAGCAAGTTGACAGCTGGAGGAATGACTTCAAATGAGAGGTTGTACTGTACATGTAAACATAAATCTCCATGCTGTGAAAGAATCTAGTTTCTCTTACACTTCACTATGCAAAATGCTGAGAAGTCTTCTTATATCTGCTTGGGAAGGTTTCATCTCTATTCTTATAAATATGGGGAAGAAGGCAAATATTTGCTTAGTTGTGCATGTTATGGTCCGTTAAAGAATTTTCACTGTACTGGCTTGCATGACACTATCTAAACACTGTCTTGTCCGTTGTAATTTCTTAGCCCTACTAATTGTATAAAGCATATTAGTCCCTGCCTCTGCCAGCATCATCTCAGACTGGTGCGTGTAGTCCTGGTTCATACACTCCTTATTACACGTTGATCACATTGAAAATACTACTAGCACTTTCCATGAAAGCAGGTTTACTGCAGGATAAACAATAAGGACATTTTAGCAAGTTTGTAAAAACAAAGATGATTCTCCTTAAAATGCATCCCCCTCCTCTACAAAAGAATTGAAAATAGAATCTAGTTAATAACAAAGTCGTGATACAAAGTTCTCTCACTCTTTGATTACTAAGATTAACCACAAACAAGATTTTGCCACAATCAACCAACAATCAATGCCACCTGTTTCTTCTCAAGTCGATATACTCAACATTTAGGGTTCAGGCTATCCCTTTGTCAAAGAAAATACAAGAATAAAACTATGTTTACCTAGATGATGATGGTGTATTTTGCACAGTGCCACATTCATTAAGGTATTGCAAGTTTATAATGACCTGAAGAGTGACTATTGATTTTTCTTCTCTATTATCCTATCCGCTAGTTCTTGGATCTGGTTGATTTATGCTCTCAACTTTACTAGACTGCGAGGCTCAAGATGGGATTTTGAGCACTAGGAATATGGAAGCATTTATATCTGTGATAAGATATTGAGCGCAGTGGCGTATTGTAATTGTGATGACGAAAAAGATTCAATCACAATATTATTCTAAATAAAAAAAATATATATGCAACATGCTATGCACATAGGAGGCTCTGACGGGGCTTCACGCTAAAATATACTGAAAATGTCAACTGCAGTGAACTACAAAACAATTAGAGAAGCACAACTGACATAAAAGTAAATGAATACAGATAGGCACCCCTGCCCTGAACAGCTAACTTTAAAGGTTGTGGTAGTTAGATTACAAAAATAACAGCGATCCTAGTAAACTGCAAATGCAACATGTAAGATAAGTGAGAAGGTGATATGGTTATTAATGCTTTCATGCTAATTAAATGCTTTCTTAAAAGGGCATATGTTCAATTAGGGCTTGAGTATGGATGGAAAGGGACACTGCTGGGAAGAGAGTGGATGCAATAAGTGAAGCGAGCTAGGGACATGGAAAGCAGATAGGAGCTGTATGCAGAAAGTGGTTAGCAGAGTTATTGTGAGGGATTACAGGCAGTGGTGGATTTACCATTAGGCTGAGAAGACTATAGCCTGGAGTGGCCATTTTTTGTCGGGCGGCAATTTTTTGGGGAGGCAATTTGTTGGTGCGAGTGTGTGTGGTGTGTGTTTTACCTTTTCCGTAGCAGGGCCCCTCCTGTAGCGTCACGTCGTCATGAAAACACGGCATCATGTGCTGCATTGCCACGACAATGTGACGTCACATTTCCATGACAATGTGGCATTGCGTTGCCGTGACAGTGCGGCGTTGTGGTGTCATACGCCAAGAAGGAGGCCCGCGCCCTACCCTACAAGCGGCAGAGGGGTAAGTTCGCCACTGATTACAGGTAATGTGAGCAGATGGCCAGGGGAAAGTACAATTTTGCCGAAGAGGAGGTGAATTTATACAGAGATCATTAGGATGAAAGAATAGTGACCAAATACTAGCAGTAGTATTTTGAGGGATAAAGCCTAGATCCACTTGAGTTAATAACGTATATCGTAAAAAAACAGGAATACTGTAAGTGTTTTTTTTTCTAAAATATCATTATTCACTAACATTTCTATTTCTAGAAACTGTGCAATCATAAAAATAATCAGCATATAAATTGATGTTACACATTACAAAAAATAATGCGTTACCGTTAACGCTTCAGTTAAAATTTACTTAAATTCTTGCTTGAGGGGTATGAAAGGATTTCTTAAAATAATGTAACCCTTACTTAAGGCTAACAATTCATTTCAAAAGAATGCTCGCAAGCATGATAGGGGTTAACATGTAACATAAACACCCTACAGATAAAACACAAGAAACATAACATCCATACATGTGCAAGTATGACGCCGTAAGTAGCCCAAGTGACTAGCTAGTCATGGGTTTACTACGTGATACAAAAGGGTTGAAAAATTAATATGTTTTAGATTATTATATATTTTTATCACATATGCTCGGCTTGTAAATAAGTAGCATGTAAATAAGTAATTAGCCATGAATTACTCATGTACATTTGCCGCTAAATTTAACTCACAAATATCGTATTAGTAAAAAGTATTCCTGCGTTGTCATCATTAATTGATGAATTTGGCGATAAAAATACTCTGACTCCTTTTTCCCAATAGCTCAAAATTCAAGAAGTATCAAAGTTTTAGTGAATTTAGCCCAAAGGATTACAAGTTTCCTATATGGAAAACTAGGGCAAAATAGTGCCATATTTTTCAAAGGTAAGAAACTAAATTCAATGGAATTTTTTTTTCCTTTGGTAAATCTTGTACTATATTTTGCCTAGGTGTGTAGATGAGAGGCTTTGATTAATTGCCTCATTAAGCTAGGTCGCTGTAGTCCAAATTATAAGGCAGAAAGGTCAGCTACTAGAAAAGTCTAATATTCATTACCGTAAAGAATGTATTAAGATTTTTGATGTAGATGATGACTAATTTATTTTGATAGCATTTTCTGTGCTACAATGTCTAGTGGCACAAAGTGCCACAGACACCTAGGCTCAAGGGTCATGTGAACGCTATTACAGTAATCTCATGATTCTCATTCCTCTATGGCCTGCATTGAAGAAGATGCTCTCTTCGAGAGCTACGGGAAGTGATCAGCTGCTAGAATGGCAGAATATTGCTTGCTGTTCTGGAATGGCACAAGGGCCATATACATGTCAGGGGCTGAACAGGCAATAGGGCACGGAAGGATTAGGAATTTACTAGGGCTATAAAAAGAAAATCGGACCTTACTGTACATTGATCATCAGTGTAATTAGAGCATAGAAGAACGTCCTCATCTTTCTCGTCCTCTTTAGGAGGAGAAAAAGAGGGCTAAGAAAATGGAGAGGGGAGCTTAGGAAGGCAGCGACTTTCCGAATCCAAACTTCAAATTTAATTTGGAAGTTGAAATAGTGTAGAACTTGGGAACAAACTTTCAAACCTGAGCCAAATTTTAGCCAAAACCTGAGAGTGGCTTTTCCTTGAATTTCACTTTTTCTTGCTTAAGTTTATTTTTTTTCCCCATAATGTTTTACAACTTCAAAACACAAACCAATTGAGTTCCAGCAAAAACAAAACATATATATATATATATATATATATATATATATATATATATATATATATATATATATATATATATATATATATATATATATATATTGGAACCTAAAAAAAACACGAGTGAAAGTGCCCAAACAATAAACATAAGTCTGCATAGGAAGTGATTAAACTGTCGATGTGGAACACCAGCCATAGACAGATTCCTAATAAAAAGTGATGAAGGAGAAAGAGAAACCACCAGTGACAATTTTTATTAAAATAATATACCCATACCTGTAAATGGCTACTTGACCGTGGGATCAGGTATACTTCAGTTTTACATCTCTATTAACTCGTTCTGATACAAAGGCACTTGCAATATACTGGACACATTTTTGGAATTATCAAAACATTCAGACTCCAGTTAGTGTGAATTATTAAATGGGGAAGACTTTTTTTTTTTGCAATGAGTAATATTGTATCCAAAAGAATGAGACTTAACTGTACCAGGACTATCAAATAAAGACTTCTTTTTCAGTAATAAAGAAAATCCTTTCAGTAAAGTTGCATTGAGAAATAAATATAATAAAGGTACTAAAAGACTGGAAGGCCTGTCCCTAACGCCTGACATCAAATCCTGAGTTTTAGAAACACTTGAGCTACATATATCATATAAAATTATCTGTATAAAAATGAGGACGTTCCTTCCAAAGGCAACATAATGTAGTATTTTTCAAACAACTCCATTTCAGATTCTATAACTTCTACTAACAGGCCTTCCTGCCTCACACGTTTCTCCTTTGGACTATATCCATAATTCTGCCACTAGAATCTTTTAACTTTCTCCCGCAATAGAGTCTGCTCGTCTCCCTCTAAATCCTTCTCCTGACTTTCCATCGAGTTCTCCTTCCCATCTGCAATGCTCTCAACTTTTAAGCTTCTCCCAGTGGGGCAGCTTTGATCTCTAGCTATGTCCTGCTCATCATCTGGGCTCTACTCAGATCTGTCTCCTTTCCACCCCTTCCACTTCTACTTCCAACACTTGACTTAAACCTTTTACCCTCACTGTTTCTGATCGCTAAAGCTCCATCACATACAGTAGTATATGCCAAGCACCTTCTCTCCCCACCTTTACAACAAACCGGAAAACATACCTTCTGAATGAAGCATTTTAATAGTCTGGACTTATGTCTACTGCTCCACACCCATAGTTGCACTTCCCAACCATTGTGGTCAGGCACTTCCATCTACTGCACTACTTCGCCTTCACCTATCTCTGTAAGAATACTATCACACCACTTAGATTATAAGCTTTTGGGGCAAAAACTTCCTTACCTGATTTTATGTTTGTTGCAGTCACTGTATTATAATTCCCTATATCGTACTGTCTCTTTAATAAAGCGCAGCATACATTGTGTGTGCATTGCTCTATATAAATAACATTAAGCACACATACATTAAATTAAAAATAGAATTCCTGCAGTGTTCAGCCATGCAGTCATAATCTAAAGAATGATATTTTAGAATAAAAATTAGCAATAATTTTGGAGGAATGCCAGGAGCGGAGGGGCAAGCAATGGTTTGTAACTCAGTGTTTCCTCTCTCTCAGGCACTAAAGGTTTTGAAGAATAATTTTTTAATAAACAGTACTCTAAAATTCTGCTATTAACCAAATGAGCAATGTATACACAACAATTACAAGATTACAAAACACCTTAAATACGTTATGGTGGGCACAAAAGTGACACAAACCCTCCACCGTATAGCATACAGCAAAAGGGAAAAGATCACAATAAATAATTGAAGAAGAGCACTTGGGTAAAGGTTTATTGCTATATATGTTTGTAGCTACAGACTTAAGCTGCGTCCATAGTGCTTGATACGGCGCGAGCTACGTAGCTCGCTCCGAATTAAACACTATGATGCCAATGCATATGCGCATAGTGCGCGTGCACATACAAGTTTGTATTGCGGAGCGCGACGTCACAGAGGAACGCGGAAGCTAACGCGTTCCACTATTGATGTAGCCTTACGGTTCCGGGCACTGCAGATCAACACATCCAAATCTGCGGCCCGCCCGCGGCTCTGAAAATAGTACATTTTGCAGCCCAGTTGCGGCTCGGGAGAATTAAATACCATCCTACTGTCTCTGTAAGTTTTCCCTATTTACCACTTCGATTGCAAGCTCTTCAGGGCAGGAACTCCCTTTCCTAATGTTACTTTCATGTCTGAAGCGCTTATTCCCATTACGTGTTAAATTATGATGTCACGTGTATTACTGCTGTGACGCGCTATGCACCTGTATGTTGCTATATACATACATACATACATACATACCCCCACACTTGGGACTAGCAGAGACTGCTCCTCTCTGGGACTCTTCTGCCCAGCTCTTTCAGATAGGTGGCTGGCCCGGCAGGATGAACTCTGCAGGGGTACTATTCAGAAGCAGGGACCCCCGCAGAGTCAATCCTCCCAAGCCGCTTTCTCTTTCCGTGGCCGTGAACACGCGCGGCTGCGGTGCGAATGCGGCACTGAGGACAGTAAGTTTTGCAACATGTGTATGGTTAATCACTTGAAAGTAAAGTTCAAATTGAGACGATGGCCCTTGTTCATTTAGCTGCCATACTGCAGATGACGGCAAGATCTGGGGAAAGCTGCCATTAACTTGAATGGGATGAATTTTTTCCTGCAATCTTGCTGCGACGGGAAGTATCGCAGTTTTATAAGTGTAAGGATGTGTTAATTACCTCAGGTGGTTGTAGTGAGGGCTCGGAGAGAGTGGTGCAGGTTCCGCGGCGGCCCAACAGTATAGGGCGCCGCCATGTTATTGCGCAACCTTTCAGAGGGCACTGACAGAGCGGAGAGGTCGCGCATGCGCGGTGTAAGCGCGCGAACGACGGACCAACAGGGAAAAGGCTCCGTTGGCAAACTACAACTCCCATGAGCTCTGGGACAGTCAGCTGATGTCAGGAGCCAATCAGAAGGCTGGGATTATGGGAGGAGGAAAGGGAAGCATGGGGGAGAGACCACGCTAGGCAGAGGGGATCCGGAAGGTAAAGGAGGAGGGTGTGTGCGTGCAGGGGGTCCGTGACCCGCCTGCATAGGCTAGCTTTACCCTGCAGGCCCTTAGGAGAATCCCTGAGTCATAGTAGGCTGCTGTGCTGCAGGGACGCCCATAGTGGTAGCGATCATACCCCCTTACTGTGTAGACAGTTTGGGACAAGTGTGCGGAGCAAGGTTGGTGGTGAGCTGTTTGGGACCAGACAGCTGCACTGAGGACATCAAAGGCAAGCAGAGGATTCGTCTGATCCTTTTCGAAGTGTCCGGAAGGTATTTACAGAAAGTGCACCAACACCGGTCAACAGGCGCTGATCCCGCCTTAGGCGTAACTCTTTGGGGACACTAGTGAGTGGCCAAAGGCCTAAATACACAGAGCAATCTTTCTATTAGTGCAAGAACACGGTGTGTGGGGCACGCGGTGACGGGACAGAGACATACTCATTAAGAGCGTGGCCGAGCCACTACTGTACAGGACAATACTCATTAAGAGCGTGGCTGAGCCACCCACGTTATAAGGACATTACCAGTTAGCTGAGTTAATGATAAGTGTATAGTATAAGGTATATTATGTGTTGATGCTCATATAGAGTGCTAAGGGTATTATGGTATTATGGTATTACAGTAAAATCAGTTACAAGCATATGTGGGTGTATATGTTTCTTGCCCAGGGGAATCTCACATCACGGGGATCCTGGGTAAGTGGAGGCGCTGCGCTAATAAGTGTTACCCCAGGCTCCCAGCTAGCGGAGGCTCAGATCTCCTGGAGCCACAGGTGCGTGCAGTTACCCGTAGTCTCTTTAGAGTGTCAGAAAAAGGGCTACATATGTAAGGCCCTCCTATGATTTTACATTCAGAAAATGAAACAAAGATGCTGGTAAAATAAATTGTGATTTGCAAAAATTTGAAAAATATATGTATTTACCGTATGAGGAAGGAAATGCAGTAAAGGTTCACAATGCCTCAAATCTATATAATTAACATACAGTACCATCAAAATGTTCTTAAGAGATTGTTTACTCTTTTATTCTGTATGTACCTCAGTCTTCTAGCAAAAAGGCTAGTCAAAAGGACAGTTGTATCCCAGTGCTATTATGTATGAACAAGTTGATGAAGGATATTGTATGTCTAGCTCTCTAGGTTCAAGATAACCACTGTGCGGGGAAATATCAACAACTGTTTACAAAAAAGGTCTCAATACACACCCACAGATATTCCCCAGCTGTGAGCTCTGTGTGTCTTTCCCCACTTGGTACAGTAGGTCCAACTCTCTGGGAAAGATTACATGCTCAGATCAGTAGATATTTTCATACAGTAGCTGTTTTTCTCTCATTTAAATCAATCGTTCATGAGTGATGCATGCTAAAATATTTGAGAATAATCTAGTGGTTTATCTTTCCAGCCATGAACCATATTTAGGATGAACCTGTGATCATTTGACCTTTTATCCCTCCCTAATGTAAATCTCTTGGTTAATTTATTTAACCAGAGGCCCATTAGAAAGAGTTGATCTCTTGAAGGTTAGTAATGCTCAAACAGGACATGCAGTGTGACTTGTGGCCCCGACAACCAAAGGGTTTCTTGTTATTTTTTCCCTTTAGCTGTTACACTCAGTTTGTGTTTATTTACACAGAAGTCAAACTACTAATTACTCCGTTGACTTCAAGGTTTTATGAAGCAAAGTTGACTGTTTAGAGTATTTGGTGAAAATCTTTAACAGAATTAACACCTTCCATGAAAAGTATCCCCAGGGGAATATATTGTACATTAGGTTAAATGACTTTACAGTACATGTGTAACCTATACGACAATATCCTTTAAAGAAGCGTTTCCAGATTTTTTTTTTTTATATATATATATATATATAAATGCAACAGTTCCTTACATTTACTGCAAAGTGATTATCTAAGCTGCAGGTTGATCCGTTCTCCCATGATCGTTCGGCGAAAATCCTGCTTCCCAGAGGAAGTTTTGGGGCTGCCTAAATACTTGCTACCTGTATATAATCCAAGGACGCTTAATGCATAAAAAAAATCATTAAAAATAACATTAAAGCTGGCTGTTTTTTTTTTTTTTTTTTGCATTTTCTTTGTACATAGGTTTGAAGCAGGGGGTCTCCAGAGCTATACCCAATTCATTTCAGCTCCAAAGACCCCCTGCTTCTGGATATACTTACCTCCACAGGGGGTGCCGTTAACTGCTCTGGCTATTTGCACTGGGTTCATATAACCGGGATTTTCATAGCCCCCATGCCATGCAGGCCAATAGGAAGCCATTACATCATTTGCTGCGGTTTCCTATTGGCCCGTGTTAGGTGGGAGCACTGCAGAGATACCGGCACCCCCTTACCCAGAGGTAAGTAACTCTGGAAGCAGGGGGTCCCTGAAGCTGAAATTGATGGGGGTTCAGCACCAGAGAGCCCCTGCATCAATCTTATGTTAAAAAAAATATAAATATATATTTTAAACGGTCCCCTTGGATTGCTCCTTAAACGACAGAATAACAATGCAGTAAGTATTATCTTTAGTAACTGAATTATTTAAAAAAAACACAGGATTGCGAATGAAATGCAGCTTCCATATCTGCTTAAGGCTTATAGTGCTGGCGACGGCGACGCGACCGATGACGTCACCCGTCGCCAATCGCTAGAGTTGCACTTTAGTTTTGGGCGACGTTGCTGGCTGCAAGGCCAGCGACGTCATCAAAGGGGCAGGCAGAGGCAATTAGCTGCAGGGGGAGACCGTCGCCAAAAAAATCAAATAACAGTGACTACCAAAATTTTTGGTAGCACTGTTGCTGTGTCCCTCTGTCGCCGTCGCGTGCACTATAAGCGCATGTGATGGAGACAATGCATTTGTTTCTCCGCGACACGTCGGCACTGTTGCGACGCCGTCGCCGGCACTATAAGCGCAGCATAAGAAATTTAGCACCTTGACCTTAGACTTTGTCAAATATTTTCACTCCAGAAAGGAACATTGTTACTTGTTGTGAATGTCATCGCCATTTTTTTAATCTTGTGATAACCCTAAATGTGTGTTCAGCTATATAGAAAGACAAAAGGCATAAAAACAATAAAATAAATCCTGTGTTTTTAAATTGTTTAGAAACCTACATCGGAGGGTGAAGCATTGCTGTTGTTTGTCTTGTCTCTGAGGCCAGGGACACTGTTCCAAGGCCGTGGGGCATTAATGTGTAATCGTCGGTAAGTCACATTACATAATTGTACAGCAGCAATGAAAAAAAATACTGAGATGTCACAAAAGGGACTCCTTATATGTTAAAGAGATGACAAAACCTGAAACTGTCACTACTTTTGCTCTTACTGATAAGTAATTTGTGTGGGACCCAGTAAAAAGTGCAGACTTGACACTGGCCTGTTGGTGATGGTGCTTTTGTTTCTGCATTTACTGAACCTAACCTGTACTTGACCTTATGATAATCATCTGTGCCCTAAGCCTAAGGCTGCGGCCCCGCTGGCGCTGACCGTGCTCATGCCTGAGAGCGGTGACGTCACCAGATCTCCAAGCATGAGCGTCAGGTGTCCTGGCAATTTCGCAAGAGCGCGCGAGGGGGGCATTGCGGACCAGTTGAGTGCGCTTGAAAGTTACATTTTTTCGTTTACTCAAGCGCCAAAAATGAGTGAGCGTGCGTGCCCGCGTGCACGGCGTGAGCGGGGACTTACACCTATAGATTTATGTAAGTAAAAGCGTCAAGCACCGCATGCTTAGTGCGGTCAGCGCCAGCAGCGGGGCCGCAGCCTACGGCTTCCCCTGAGCTCAGACTGGAAAAAGAGGAGCGTGGCTAGATTTTATATGAGCAAATAAAAATGTTGTAGGTTAATAATAATTGGAAGCAAATCAAAAATATGCTTTTTTTTTTTTAACATTTTCTAGGTCAGTGTTGTGGACTGTGCATGTGTTCAGTTGATTGTACTGATGAAGATACACTTTTGGGATCAAAACATTCTTATCGAATGAACGCAAGATGAGATAATAATGAATGGGCATCGTTATTCATTATTAACTCTCGTGTGAAACATTTCACATCTTAAAACATGCCTCTTTAACGAGGCATATGAGCGGGCTCCGTGGCTAATACTATACACGTGATACATAAAGCTTGGCCCCTTGCAGACACACTTACCAGAATACCCTCCTACTGTCTCTGTACGTTCTTCCTACCTACCAGTTAGATTGTAAGCTCTACGGGACAGAGACTCCTTTTCCTAAATGTCACTTTTATGTCTGATGTTCCCATCACGTGTTATTTGTATTATTTGTTATTTCGTATTATTGTCACACGTATTACTGCTGTGAAGCGCTACGTACATAAATGGCGCTAAATAAATAAAGATATACATACATAAATATACATTGTACCGTAGCAGCCCTTAACCTCTAAGCACTCACCAACATGGAAACCTTTATTGTAAGATATGTTTCTTTTAGGTGTACTCCAGACTGCATCTCCCTGCGTGGATTTTTACCATCACACAACTGTGTTAAAATATATCATTTTTTGTAAAGCGCAGGACAGCTGGAGATTTAAGGGTTGTAACCAGGTTGATGAGTTATAAGAGAGTGCTTTTCATAACTGCAGCAACAGCAGCACTTCTTTTCAGCGGGGTTAACTTCATTTGGCAGGTCTCTAATTCCTATTTACATATCTGTCACCTCTGCCTAATACTTCCTTCTTAACAGATGGGTCTTTGCTATTACTACACATACTTCAGACAAAATGATAGCGAGATTTCAGTACAGATGGCATACAGTCAACTCAGAGACAAAGCAGTTGAATTCCATTAGTTTAATAGACGGATTTAAACCACACAAGAAAAACAATTTCTGAGGGATTCCAGGAAAATTACAATATTCCTAAAAAAAAAACAAAAAAACCCCACAATATTAAATAGAAGCTAGTATTGTTGTATTGACAATCATATGCTCTTTTTTTACATTTGTTCAGTTCTATATTATACGGTAGCATAGTACTACAGTTAAAATACATTAAAATGTTATCTTTCAACTGGAAGGCTTTGCTTAACACTTTAAAGAAAAGGCCAGGGATTTTCTGTCATCATAAATCAGAGGAACAGATAAAAAAATTGTAGCTGAAGGTGATGGTTTGGTCATTTTATGAGAGTTTAATCTTCACATCTTACTTTGTATGTCAGAGTTCCTGCAATTGTGCAGATGGAAGACGGATGACGATTGACACTCACCATGGAGCAGTGCCCTCTATGGGAAGTCTGATTACTAAACTTTAAATGTGCACTTTAAAATAACTTTCTCAGCTTACACTTCAAGCAGCAACATTTTTCTAAACACGAGCATCATTAAACGAGGTGTGAGGTGGCAGATAGAGCTGTGTGAACTGTTCCCATTTCGGTTTGCAAATCTTTTTTCAAAATTTACAAACATTTAGCGGGGGTACATTTAATTGAACTTTTTTTTTCATTTGCTAAAAAATGAAATTGTTTAATTTTGCCGTTTTTTCATAAAAAATTTTTTAAAACACTGTCACATGACCAATGTAACAGCAGAGTTATATTCAAATTATTATCTTTTTGCCGTATTTTTTTTTTTCACTACATTTTTTCACGGAACAAATTTTTGCAGAGTGTGAAAACTGTTGAAAACAATTTCCACATCTCTAGTGACAGGATTTAAGGCAAAACTATATTCAGGACCCATGATAACAATGACCTTGTTAATGATTTTAAAGTGTGTTTTCCTGACCGAAACCAGTTGTACCGTTAAAAACAGAAGGAGGCCTTCTATATAGAGATGGGTAAATTGTTGGGGGGGATTTGGATCCACAGATGATCGACCGGTTCCTTTGGTCTGCAGATTTCAACGGATCAATCTCTTAAAGGGCGATTCGTGTTTTGCGGATTATATTATTATTATTACCAATGCACTCCGCGGATTCTGCAACCAGTCAATGGATTTGTAAAATCCAATCAGCGGTCTCAGCAATCCGTTGGCAGATTGTTAAGAATCCGCCAACGGATTGCTGAATCCGCAGATTGGCTCTAGATATCCACCCACGGATTATACCCAATGGCGGTTTTTGATGAATCCACGTGGATTAAAACTGACCATCAGTTTGTGGATTTTAAACTGCAAAACAGATTCTGGGTTCAAATTGCGAGAAAATACGGGAAACGGATTCATCCATCTTTACTACTGTACTTTACTACTATCTTTACTCCAATGTAAAGAAATATACACTGTCATTTTTAGCACCTTTGCTCAAAACCTGTATCATTTGTACCAAACGTGTTGCTCCAGTTTCTTACAAATAACACAGATATTTTAGCAACAAATGTAACGTTACCTTAGACCTGGCATTGTTTTTGAAAGGTCAAAAGAAGAAATAGTGTAGCAGAATTTGATATATCTCATTGTAATATGTGCACCATGATGGAATTCCTGCCTAACTCTTCTTTTTGACACTCCCTAAAACTGGACAAATGCCTTTGATACATTAACGCAAGAAGAAGCAACACAAAGATTATTCAACTTCACTCCAAAATGTACTTAATTGGGCAGGAAACAAGTATAAGTAAAATAGGTAGGATCATTGTGGATAAAGCATCACTAAATATTCAAGGGTGTGAAGAACAGAGAATTGCAGCAATCTTAAAGTCGCATTACTTCTTGTTTTTTATTATTATTATTATTATTATTATTATTATTATTATTATTATTATGACCAGGTGGGAAGCAAGGGGCCTCCAGAGCTGAATTATCTTGATTTCAGCTCCGTGGACCCCAGAGTTCCACAGATACCTACATTTGAAGGGGCTACCAGTAGCAGCTCTGGCTGGGCACATAAAATGTCTACTGTATGTTAATGTCCCACGTACTGCGGGCTAATAGGACGTCATCCCTTATGGCTTCCTATTGGCCGGCGTAATGCAAGACTTTTAAAAAGCAGTGAGATAAAGAGATAGGAGGCTGGAATTTTTTTTTGCCGAAAACGCCCTGATAGACACGTGGAGGATGATGAATCCTTTCTTCTAGGAGAATATTCATTTTACTCAGCCCCACACGACCAATATACAAGAATAGACTACATATTAATATCTAGAGACCTGGCAGACAGTATACGGCAGACAGTATACTCAGCTCAGAAATGGATAATATCATGTGGTCGGAACACGCCCCTGTAGCGCTAACATTAAAAGATATAAAACAAGTCCCTCCAGGGGGAAGATGGCAGCCAAACGATCTATTATTAGGGATACCCAAAACTAGAGACACGATAGGAGAAGCTTTACGAGACTATTTCTCACAAAATAATAATGGCCAGGTCAGCGAGTCCACTCTATGGGCAGCCCATAAAGCTACTTTGAGGGGCAAAATTATCAGTGTAGCAACGCACAGGAAAAAGAGAAAAATAGGAGACTAGAGAAACTGAATGACAGCCTGAAAAAAAATGAGGAAGTGTACCAACAGTTACCATCAAATTATATTAGAAAGAAAATAGATAGAAACAGGAGGGAAATCAAAAATATACTGCTAGAGGACACAGAAAAAGCAATGAGATGGACGAACCAACTTTATTATGAAAGAGGGAATAAAGCAGATAAATACCTGGCGGCGAAATAATGGAACAAAATGTCTAGTCTAAATATATTCAGTTTAAAAACGGCACAGGATAAAATAGTTTTTAACCCATCTGAAATTAACAGTGAATTTGTAAAATACTATAGCACCCTGTATAATTTAAACGCAACCACACAGGGGACCTCAAGACAGAGGGGAAGCATTGGTCAAAATTTACAGTAGATACTTGCGAACTCCCCAAACTGGATAATCAAACAACAAACCAGTTAGGCAGCAAGATAACAGCTGAGGAGGTATCGACAGTCATAAAATCCCTCAAAAATTCGAAAGCCCCAGGCCCGGATGGGTTTTCAAACCTATATTTAAATTTGAATTGACCCTTAAACCATATTTAATAAGACTATTCAATGATTTATTAAAAGGAGAAAAGCTACCGAAGGAAATGCTGGAGGCGGCAATCATTGTAATTCCCAAGGAAGGCAAAGATCCTATGCTCTGCCCAAGCTATAGACCTATTTTGCTTATTAATACTGATATAAAAATATTTGCCAAGATATTAGCCACACGCCTAAATAAAGCACTGATCCACACAGACCAGGTGGGTTTTAACCCAGAGAGGCAGGCATCTGACAATATTCGTAGAATTATAAATATAATTCATAACAGCAATAGAAGCCAAAACCCAACGCTAATTCTGGGGGTGGACGCAGAGAAGGCTTTTGATAGGGTAGCGTGGCCCTTTATGTTTCAGGTAATGAATAAAATGGGAATAAAGGAAAATTTAATCAAAGGATTTCAGGCTCTGTATATAGACCCAACAGCTACAGTTCAGACCTCAGGCTTTATTTCAGCTCCGTTCCAAATCACAAATGGCACCAGACAGGGATGCCCATTGTCACCGTTGCTGTTCGCGCTGTGCATAGAAGAGCTGGCATCCAAAATAAGAGGGAATCACGATATACAGGGAGTAACGATAGGGGATAGTGAATACAAGGTGTCCCTATTCACAGACGATGTCTTACTATCACTCATAAGCCCCAAAACATCATTACATAAACTATTTGACACAGTAGATGAATTTGGCAGATACTCAAATTTTAAAGTAAACCACACCAAAACGGAGGCTCTAAGTTTAAATATTTCGGCAGATGATAAGCTACATATGAAAAAACAACTTCCCGTTAGATGGAATCCAGACAGAATTAAATATTTGGGAGTATATATAACAAGGACATATGACAAACTTTACGAGACAAATTACCCAGCACTTATGAAAGAGTTGAAAAAAATCTAAAGACCTGGGATAAAACCCAAATATCATGGACAGGCAGAATAAACTCGGTTAAAATGAATACATTACCCAGAATGCTATATTTATTTCAGGTGCTACCTGTTTCAGTCCCACAGAAAGATATCAAAGAACTAGAAAAAGAGAAAACAAAGTTTATATCGCATGGCAGAAAGCCAAGAATAAAGAGAATGTTAATGGGTACTGTCATGATGGACCAGAACTTATCAACACTTTTTATATTTTTGGGATTCTCGATTGAACTTGACAAGGAGGCAAAATAAATTGTCATTTATTTCCTTGATAGACAACACACAAAATCTTCAGAATACACTTAATACAATACTTACTGGGATAGGGAAACAAAATAAAATGTCCTTTGCAAGAAAGCGCAAGAAATGCAGTCTCTGATTTAAAGTCCGTTTGGCTAGATCGCAAGTTGCCGATCTAATATCTCCGCCAAATGAGAACAGTTTGTAATAGTTTGTACGACTCCATTCGGGAGTCACCAGGGCTAACAAATTCCGGAGTTTGGGTTGAATCCTTGGTTGCGATGTTATTAACCCCTTGTGTCCTGGAACCGCTACCGCTATACTCAAACAGAATCTTGTGCAAAGTTTGGTTACGTCATGAATCACACTGGGGATAGCTCGGTGGGCAGTTTTATAGGGTTCTCAGACCTATCTATAACATGCATGCCCAATCCCCTCCGTGGGAACATTTAACCCATCAATCTCCGATTTGCCCGTAGTTTGCAAAACGGGCAAAAAAGGCTTTCCTGTTTGCACCACACATGTGTTAGCTTGACACCCATGCGACTTAGCATACCTGGGGTACACCCCTTATCTGGCAACCCTGAGTCTGGGGTTTTTTTCTAAAGGGTGTGAATGGCTCATGCTGAGTACCGGGATCTGGCACTCCGCAATAACACACTTTGGATCTCTGAGGCTTTTCATACATGCATTTCACTAGACTCAGAGGCTCCCACTTAGCGGGGTCTCTTTGAAGTGCAGGAAGGAAAATATCCTCAGCTCATTTACCCCTGGCATATTTACATGCAAAAGGATTTCTCCCGGGCTTACAGAAAAAACTATTCCTGCCTCTCCATTTTAAAACTTATAGTATTATACACTTTATTAAAACATTATGTTCTGGTGGTGTCACAACTGTAATTTTTATATGTGGGTGAGTGGTTTATTTATTGGGACTTGCACACCAAAAATTAGAGTGCTAGCTGTCTCCGTTCTTGAGTTAGACCACTTAATTGAAAGGCATGCTGGTGGGAAGCCAAGTACACCTACTTCTCACGTCAATTGACCCACTACCCATGGCAATAGACTTTCCGCCTTTCACGTTACGCGAGCTAACAAGGTACAGATATATTATATCGGAAAACCACTTCAAATCTAACCGCAAGCCACTTATTCAATTGAACTTGCGTTTACGAGGTCGAGTGTTCGAAAATGTATACCTATACTTCAAAAACACCTACCATCCAGCCACGCTTCTTCAATCAGCGCTGGCTTTGGTGCTCACAATGCCATCTTGTGCCTAAAAACCATATAGCACAGTTTGCATGTATTTCTATTATTGCAGACAGGGGACAGCCTGCAATCTGGGGGTAAGAAGACTGGGACAGGGGCACATACATCAGTGTCATGCATACACTTTTAACCCCTTCACTCCCAATGCGAGTTGGGGTTAATCAGCCGGGTACAATACCTTTATTAAGGCCTGATTAACCCCATGCTTGCCACACCTCCCCCACTTAAAGCGCATGGTCTGCCCTGACCACCTTATCCGGTGGTAGGGCTGGCCTGCCAGCTCTTGAAGTTAGTAGTTCATGAGGACTGTCCTGGCGGTGAAAAGCCATCAGCATTGCCATGATCGCTGCCCTTCTTGTGCTGGATAGTAAAGTCAAATTCCTGTAAGGCAAGACTCCAGCTCAAGAGTTTAGCATTTCCCCCCGACATCCTATGTAACCAACTCAACGGATTGTGGTCTGTAATCACTGTAAAAGGTCTGCCATACAGATAGGCTGTAGTTTTCTTAGACCCACACTATGGCCAGACACTCTTTTTCAATGGGGGCATAAGCATCCTCTATAAGCAGCAGCTTGTGGCTCAAATACACCACTGGGTGTTCACTGCCCTCCTTCCCCACTTGGCTGAGTACAGCACCAATGCCATAATCAGAGGCATCAGTCTGCACCAAGAACTTTTTTGCATAGTCTGGTGCAGCAAGAATAGGGGTACTGGCCAGTGCAATCTTCAATGCCTGAAAGGAGAACTCACAGGCAGGAGACCAGACTACAAGCACAGACTGTCGCTTCTGGGTCAAGTCAGTCAGGGGTTTGGCAATGGTGTTATACTGAGGGACAAACTTTCTGTAGTAGCCTGCGGTGCCTAAGAAAGCCATAACCTGCTTCTTGGTTTTGGGAACAAGCCACTTCACTATCGCTTCCACCTTAGCTGGTTCTGGCTTAAGATGCCAGCCACCAACCCTGTCCCTAGGTACAGTACTTCTACCATCCGTACTAAGCACTTGGTGGGTTTAAAGGTGAGTCCCGCTTCCCTAATCATGGCTAGCACCGCAGCTACATGCACTAAATGTGAGTCCCACGAATTACTAAAGACAGCAATTTTGTCCAGGTATGCCCTTGCAAACCCTTGCATACCCAAGGCATAGAGGCCACTTGGAGTGATGAATGCCGACTTCTCCCTAGCCTCCTGGGTCAAGGGAATCTGCCAATACCCTTTGCTCAGATCCATGGTGGTCAGATACCTTGCCCCCGCAAGTTCATCTAACAACTCATCCATGCGGGGCATGGCGTAGGCATCTGACACCGTTCCTGCATTGAGCAGCCGGTAGTCCACACATAACCGGGTGGTCCCATCCTTCTTAGGTACCAAGACTACCGGACAAGCCCAAGGGCTCTGGGACGGTACAATTACCCCTAGGGCCACCATCTATTCTACCTCCCTCACTATACCACCCTTAATCTCTGCTGACACTCTGTAAGTGATCCCCTGTAAGCACTGGGTGATCTGTAATGTGTGGCTTGCCTTGCTTATCTGTGAACAGAGCCCTATACTTTTCTAGCATAGCCCTGGCCTCTGCTCTCTGCCTGACACTCAGCTGAGACCCTATCTCAACCTGCTCTACTGTACCCCCCTGCCTAGCCTCCCCCAGGAGATCTAGCAGAGCACTGCTTGCTACAGTGGCTACAAATTGCCAGAACTGATGCCACACTCGGTGCTATGTACTCTTTGAGCATGTTTATGTGATAGGTCTTATTCCTTCCTGCCTCAGAATCTACCTGTACAATTAAGTTGCACTCATTGATCTTTCGGAGTACCGGATACGGTCCCGACCAGGCAGCCATTAATTTGTTCTCCCCAGTGGGCTTGAGAACAAGTACTTGCTGTCCTGAGATGAATTCTCTGCTACGGGCATTCTGATCATACCAAGTCTTCTGCTTGGTCTGAGCAGCCCTAAGGTTGTCCTGTGCCAACCCCATGAGCATCTCTAGCCAGTCTCTGAGATCTACCACGTACGGAAGCACAGAGGCATCAGTATTGGTACTGTCCCCTTCCCATACCTCACGGAATAGGTCCAGAGGTCCCCGTACCCTGCGACCATATAGCAGCTCAAAGGGAGAGAAGCCTGTAGATTCTTGCAGTACCTCTCGGTATGCAAACAGCAAGTGCTGCGAATCTCCCAGTCTTTTCCCTCTGCCTGTATAAACATCTTAAGCATCTGCTTCAGGGTCCCATTGAACCTCTCACATAGTCCTTTAGTTTGGGGGTGGTAAGGGGTCGTGCACTGGTGCTTCACCCCACACACATCCCAGAGACACTGGAGCAATTCCCTCATGAATTGCGACCCCTGATCGGTTAGGATCTCACTAGAGAAACCTACCCTAGAAAAAATGGTTAGCAAGGCTTTTGCTACTGCCCTAGCATCAATAGTGGCAAGCGCTACCACCTCAGGGTACCGGGTGGCAAAGTCCACCACTGTGATGATGTAGCACTTCCCTGAGCAGCTGGGAACCATGAGGGGTCCCACGAGGTCCATGGCTACCCACTGGAAGGGTTTCCCTATTACCGGTAACGGGTTCAGGGGTGACTTCACATGGTCACCTGCCTTACCTACTCGCTGGCAGGCTTCACAGGACCGGCAGAATTCTGCCACTGCACTGGATGCCCCCGGCCAGTAGTAACGCTAAAGGTAAGTAAAATATTGAATGTGTGTAAATGTCTTCTTTCAGGTTTTTTTATTGTATTTATTTCTTTATATGTTTATGATTGCCCATTGACTGCTAATGTATTAATCTGTGCCCAGGGTACAGATAAATACAGTTATTTTTTCTATTTCTGTTTATTGTTAGGATTTAATTGTTTGGAATTTGGATGGCTTGTTTTAAGTACATATTAGGATTGGTTAGCGTTTTAAATTAATTAATTGTGTTGTTGGCTAGTGGTTTTATTTATTTAATTGATTGGTTGGCTAGTGGTTTTATTTATTTAATTGATTTGTTGGCTAGTGCTTTTATTTCTTGAATAGTTTGCTTGGATAGGTGTTTATTTAATTGTATTGTTATGTTTTGGAATAACATAATTTTAATTATTTAGCTGTTTTGGTGATAGATACATTTTACTGATGTGTGCTATTAGGCCATTTAGCTATTTTATTGTTGGGGTGTTTAGGTGCTTGTGTATTTATTTTATTATTGTGTATTTTTGGCCTTGTATTTGTATTAGGTTGACCATTGACTGCTATAGTGGCTTTCATGCCCATATTATATGGTATGATCAACCACTGTGCCAATCAATGTGTAGAGGGTGAGTATTGAGGGCCCGGGGTGGGTGGGTAGGCCTCCCGGGTGGGTAGCGGGGGAGGGCGAGTTAACCCCTTAATTACTATAGCTGTTATTAATCGCTACAGTGATTAAGGGGTTAGGGGCCATTAGATTGTATTTTTTATGTACTCTTGCTGCAACGGAGGACATGGACCTGCAGTATGCTGATGAGAATGCCCTTCATGATGGCAGGGGTAAGTAAAAAGTTGTATTTACTTGATTTATGTTGGCTAGCTAATGTTTTATTTTGAATGGGCAAATGAGCTATTATCCATACCTGGATAACAGTTATTTTGCCCATTACTGTACTGTATGTGTGGTGGAGGGTTATTGGGGCAGAGGAGGTGGGTAGTAGTGTTGTTGTGTTTTTGAATTTATTGTGGGTATCAAGGATTGGTGGAGTTGGTATTTGGCCCTTGGGGGGTGTTTATACCTACCGGGTGGGTAGCGGGAGGGGTTAACCCTTTCATTACGCTGGCGGTATTAACCGCAAAGGTAATGAAGGGGTTAACTCCACCCGTAACCTGAAGGGGTTAACTCCACCCGTAACCCCCCTGCAAAGCCTAAACACCCACCAAGGGCCAAATACCACCTTCACCCACCCCCGCTACCCACAATAAACATGGCAGTGGTATTTAAACCCTTCATTGCCTTAGTGGTCAGCCACTAAGGTAATGATGTTGCCTGTAAATGCATTTTTATTGCATGGGATTCGTGCTGGTGTTCTCCGGTGCTGATATTAATGGGTATCAGTTCCGGAGACTCCCGGCATCAATCCGAGGCAGGAAAAATGCATTTTTTTTCCTAGTCCTCTATCGCCGCCGTTTCAGTAGCTTCTCTCCAGCCTTCACGCCATTTTTCCTGGCATGAGGATTTTGGGAGAAACTCGCCATCTCGAGCCGCGATTAGCCTCGACTAACTAATCGAGGCTTCTGGAATTGCACGAGTTTCAGAACGTGCCTATAAGTGGCTTATCGCCGCTCACCCGGCGATCTGTTTTGGATGGCTGAAAAAATGGGTGATTTATTCCTTTATCGCCCACTTATCGAGGCTTACAGAATAGCTGTAGGCATTTTGGGCTTAAAGGCCTCATAAGTGGGTTATGAAGGCTTATAGAATAGGCCCCTTTGTGCTACATTTTCGAGCATGATACATACACTGCATAAACCTTTATCAGATTGTCCATGTAATTTCGTTTAGTCCTTGGTCAGTAGCTCGCACCTCGCCAGTAAGGCCCTGCATCTGCACCTACTAGTACTACTAGTAATAGTACTATTGAAATCTGTTATGGTAGCATGCTTTCAGTGACACTTAATTTATGAAAACAAAGTCCCAAGATGACCCTTGATAAGCTCTGTACACACCATATTAGGGTACTCTATCTTCTAGCATATATCATAAAGAAATGTGGGATATATTTACTAAGTGGTACTATACGACACCTCCTGGCATTGGAAGACACCATACAGCTGATTCACTCTGCTGAATGTCTCATACTGTGCTTTCCAGTGCCAGAAAATGTCTTATAGCATGTCACCGCTGTAAACATATATATATATATATATATATATATATATATATATATATATATATATATATATTTATTATTTATATATATATATATATAGTCAGATAAGGCTTCGTCAGGGGCTGCTGGGAGAAACGCGTAGGGCCAGCTTGTATTAGCAGCAGTGTGAGAGACACGCCGAGAAGCCCCTGTGAGACATTCAGGAGGAGTTCCGGAACTGAAATCCTGTACTAACAGACTGATAACATCGCGAGAGCCGGGCCGGGTCACACGCAGCGTCACACGCCACGGCCGATCACGTGGTACGGAAGAGACTGCGGAGAGGACTGGTAAACCGGCGATTCTGAACGAGTGTGAGAAACTCGCTAAAATACTCTCAACTGCTTGTTATTTTCTCACCAAATGTGAGTTGATCACCTATATTTTATACAATCGTCCTTAGATTAAAAGGTTTTACACATAATTTGCTCCCCTCCATTATTTCCTCCCCCCCCCCCTTCCCCCCTATTCCCCTTCTGTGAGATTCATCCATAGTGAGACGTGAGTGCCTGGGAAGAAGATCTCCTGGATGAGCAGCAGCTGATTTCCTGCAAAGAAGATCTCTGGAAGACCAAGCAATATTCAAACAAGTCCTTAAATGCTACGTTCGTGAGTCCCAGAGAGGATTAAATGCTCATACTTATTTGATCAGTGTAAGCGCATATCTTACCATTCTTATATTTATATAATTATAGATATACTGCCCTATGATCCCTTTTTGTGTTTTCTCTCTCCCTTTTTCCACTTGCGCTTAGGTCACTCTTCTTCATATCTCCAAGGCGGCGATTTTGGAGCCGCAGACCTAAACTAGCTGCAGTGTATAGGGTTAGAGGTGAACCAGGGTATGTACCCCCTTCATATTATTGGCTCTACATAGTGGTGTGAATATCATCTTCCACAGGAACAAACTGTATAGATTTGCGCTGTGTGTCTCTTTTGTATATATATATATATATAGTTATACGTTACCGTTCCAAGGATTGGTAAACAAGAGATAGCACTCAAAGTTGAAAATCAAAGTGTATTAGTGAAAGCAAAAATACATCCAGAAACCCAACGTTTCGGTCCTACAGAATGGGACCTTCCTCAGGGGGATACAAAGGGAGAATGACACAGTTCACCACATATTTATACATCAAACACTGAAAGTGAATTAACCAATCACCATCACCCACGGTAACGTATAACTACATTCTCTATATGGGACGTGCACCTGTGGCTTACCAGCACCTATTGGAGTGCCAACTGCCTTATCTGACTATATATATATATATATATATATATATATAATATATATATATATATATATACAGTTAGGTCCAGAAATAATTGGACACTGACACAATTTTCATAATTTTGGCTCTGTACGCCACCACAATGGATTTGAAATGAAACAACCGAGATGCAATAGAAGTGCAGACTTTCAACTTTAATTCAAGGGGTTGAACAAAAATATCTTATGAAACGTTTAGGAATTGCAACCATTTTCATACACAGTCCCCTTATTTCAGGGGCTCAAATGTAATTGGACAAATTAACACAATCATAAATACATTTTTCATTTTTAATACTTTGTCGAGAATTCTTTGCAGGCATTGACTGCTTGAAGTCTGGAACGCATGGACATCACCAAACATTGAGTTTCCGTCTTTGTGATACTTTGCCAGACCTTTACTGCAGCTGTCTTCAGTTGTTGTTTTTTCGTGGGTCTTTCTGCCTTAAGTTTTCTCTTCAGCACGTGAAATGCATGCTGGATCGGGTTGAGATCAGGTAATTGACTCGGCCATTGCAGAATATTCCACTTCTTAAAAAAACTCCTGGGTTGCTTTCGCAGTATATTTTGGGTCATTGTCCATCTGTAAAGTGAAGCGCCGTTCCAATCAACTTCGCTGAATTTGGCTGAATCTGAGCAGACAATATATCCCTATACACTTCAGAATTCATCCGGCTGCTTCTGTCTTCTGTCACATCATCAATAAACGCTAGTGACCCAGTGCCATTGGAAGCCATGCATGCCCATGCCCATGCCCTCACACTGCCTCCACTGTGTTTTACAGATGATGTGGTAAGCTTCGGATCATGAGCCGTTCCAAGCCTTCTCCATACTTTTGTCTTCCCATCATTCTGGTAAAGGTTGATCTTAGTTCCATCTGTCCAAAGAATGCTGTTCCAAAACTGGGCTGGCTTTTTTAGATATTGTTTGGCAAAGTCTAATCTGGCCTTTCTATTCTTGAGGTTTATGAATGGTTTGCACCTTGTGGTGAACCCTCTGTATTTGCTCTCGTGAAGTCTTCTCTTTATGGTAAACTTGGATATGATAAGCCTACCTCCTGGAGAGTGTTCTTCACTTGGCTGGATGTTGTAAGGGTTTTTTTCTTTAAAATGGAAAGGATCCTACAATCATGCACTACTGTTGTCTTCCGTGGACGTCCAGGCCTTTTTGTGTTGCAGAGCCCACAGTGCGTTCTTTTTTTCTCAGAATGTACCAAACTGTTGATTTGGCCACTCCTAATGTTCCTGCTGTTTCTCTGATGGATTTTCTTTTTTTTGCAGCCTAAGGATGCCCTGTTTCACTTGCATTGAGAGCTCCTTTGACCGCAAGTTGTGGGTTCAGAGCAACAGCTTCCAAATGCGAATGCCACACCTGGAATCAACTCCAGACCTTTTACCTGCTTAATTGATGCTGAAATAACGAAGGAATAGCCCACACCTGTCCATGAAACAACTTTTGATTCAATTGTCCAATTACTTTTGGTCCCTTGAAAAAGAGGGGGCTACATATTAAAGAGATGTAATTCCTAAACCCTTCCTCCAATTTGGATGTGAATACCCTCAAATTAAAGCTGATAGACTGCACTTAAAGCCCATATTCGTTATTTAACTGTAACTTGAATTTATTTTGGTACACAGCCGAAATAACAAAACTTGTATCAGTGTCCAATTATTTCCGGACCTAACTGTATATATATTTGCAAGATGATGATGATGATTATACGTTTTCTTTAATCTATTGAGCCTTATGGTGTGCTACAGTTGAGCAATGTTTAGAAAATCTGTGTCAATTTGTTTCAATGGGATTAATGTTCTTTGATAGCTTAAAAGACAAAAAGGCCCTAGTGCTACATCCAACTTGACAAATGATATAGTTAAATACTTATCTGTATATCTTCTTCATAAGTACAGCATGGGACGTTTAGTTCACTTCTTTGGCCAAAGTATTTTAAGCCTACAACCACTTCATGGTATAGCCCCTCTGTAGGTCCTGACACTGCTGGATGTAGCACTAGGCCTTTTTGTCTTTTGTTCTATGCATGAGGGCACAATCTCAGTAGCACTCCTTTTGACAGAAAAAAGTAGCTCAGTAGCACTCCTTTTCCCTGCAGGAACCCCGCTGTGTTAAAATCTGATGGGCCATTATTCTGGCTGCAGAATCTCACAGAAATGTTGCAGCGTTGCTGTGAGAGAGCCCCAGATTTTCCAAGGCAACTCGTAGGATACTGGTTGCTGCAACTGTACATATTCTTTGAAATTAAATTTCAAATCAAGCTCTCCAAATACTCCCATTCACTTTGTCTTTGATCTTGCAGTCATTTACAATTTTCATATCATTGTGCAATACAAATAGTAAAATGATTGCAACATTGCAGAACTAATATTATGTAGTTGTAAAATAATGGTAACTAATGATCCCCAAAAATCCTGCCTGCCTTTTGGAGCTCATTTGATGACCTCTCTTCTGTGCTAGTGCTTCTCTGAGGCCCACTAGGTAGATTGTATTAATTTGCTATGCTAAAAATAACACTAACTTGCTGACTTTGTTTTCTTCCCACGCCCATGGCTACCTCTTCTGTGCCTAGTGTAGATAATGGATGAGGAAGTGTCTAGTATGTGATAACATTGTGATAGTCAGGATTAGCTGTCAGAACTATTTTAGAACTCCTCTTCAAATATTCCCTCAAATGCCCTCTCTGTACTGCCAATGATTTCCATTTCTCCTTCATAACTTCCTCTCAGTCCAAGACTTCCAGGACCATATGGAACATGCTCCTTGTATCCTCAATCTTCTTCCTCGTGCAGCTACCATAACACACGCAGAATCATCTTTTACTAAAAAAGGGTCCAAGCTGCTAGCTTTTTTTGTTTTGTTTTTAAGAAATATTTTTAATTGGGTTAATACATATACAAATGAATACAGTACATTATTGACACATCAACATTCTAAGTTACCCTTTTGGGCAAGATTCTTATTTTCTAAAGAGGTTCGATCCAAAATCAGGACTTATTTTAATTCTGTAGTTTCTGCGCTATCATTTATCATTCTGATTTAGTGCTGTTGTTTTCTATTATATTCAGGTATATATTAGGTGTTGTACTGGATATTTCACCTGCCATCACCCATTTTATATAATTCAGAAGTAAACTTAATGAACTGAAAACCTAAAACGTCTCTTCTAGTCAGGATTTTCCATGATCTGAGCTTTGTTTGGTTGAACTTCAGGTGGATTAGATGATCAATTGATTGGTTGGCTCGGAATATCGCAGAACATTAATTTCCCCCTCTATTTTTTTCCCCCATCCCTACCTTCCCCTTTCCCTTCCTTGGATCTTCCCGTATGGGGGCGAATTTTCCTCCATTGTCTGTCTAAATCCATTCTAATTCATCTCCAGGTCTGGTTTAGAGATCATAACCTCTTGTCTTGTGTTATTTGACATTTACATTTTTCCTGATCCTGTTGGGAATGGAGGCTATCACCATCTTCCACTTACATAAAATTTGTTGAATTGAATATTCTCTTTTTGTTGTTGTGTTATTTTATCTATGGTGATTAGTTTGATAAGAAGTGTTTTTATTAGCCCTATGTTTGGCGCCTCTGAATCTAGTCACGTAGACATGATAGCCTTTCTGGCTGTTAAGAGAATCATCTCGTTCGGAAGAATGGCTTCCCTGTTCTGATTAATTTTTATTGACCATGGTTCTGTGTTAGCAAAGATCATTGGAAGTGGGATTTTTTCCCAGTTGACATTTGTGACTTTTTAAAATATATTTCAGGACTTGGTCCCAGAATTCTACTATCTTTTCACATGTCCAAAGGCAATCGTTAAGATTTGCCTTTATCAGTCCGCACTTTGTTGTGTCAGCTTCGATATGCTTTATTTGTCTGACGAAAGGAATGTAGGCTCCGTACTGCATTTATCTCCAGTTTTCTGAATCAATTATTTTACAAATTCTGATATATCCTAATATCAAATCCGCCATTGTCTGTATCTCTGAAAATCTTGCTGCCAAGATCTTAGGTTATTTCTGTTGATCTTTTCCATATCCCAGTCCGTAGTAAGTTTATAGAGTTCCGCCAGTGTATATCTTGTTTAGATGGTTTGTTTGACGTAATTATCAAAATTATTGTTACTTAATACTGTATATGTTTTTATAGTCCTGTAGCTTCTTACTATAATTTAATAGTTGAATATATGGGTATTTTTTATTTTCTGGGAGATCATATGCCTGGGCTAGATCCTGGAATGACATAAAGTCCTGGTTTTTTTGCCGTTTATGATATGGTCCAAGGACCTGATCAACTTACCCCCCCATATTCTGACAACCTTTTGGTATTACCTGGGGGGAATATATGATTACCTTGAATTGGTAAGAATCTAGAGATAGAATACGATAGGTTACATTTTATCCTCTTATTTCTCCATGTGACAATTGTGTCTTTTATTATTATATTAGATTTGAGTTTCCGGGGCATTCTACTCCACTCCAAATGTAGTAATTCTTCTTAGGAGAATTGATCTGAGAATTGTTTCTCTAACTCCGGAGTGGAGTTATAGTCCTTACCCAGAATCCAATCACCTACATGTCTAAGGATGCAAGCTAGGTTATAATTTCTTATGTTTGGGAATGTTAATCCCTCCCATATACCTAGACATTTGTAGTTTGACTAGTGAAATTCTGGTCTTTTCCTCCATCCATATGAATCTATGTATCCCCTTATTTAGCTCTTTAATATCTTTGTGTTGAATCAACAGAGGTAGTGTTTGTAATGGGTACAGCAGCCTAGTGAAGGATATCATTTTAATGACACAAGCCCTGCCGAAGAAAGACGGAAGGAAATGTCATCCATGTTCTTAATTCTTCCAGAATTTTTTGTATTATTTGTTTGATGTTATTGTCATATATCCTTGCTAGGTCTGCCTCTAATTTAATTCCCAGATATCGAATTGGGGCTTTGGTAACCTTCACTGGGACACATGGGTGCCCATGGAATGACTTAGATGACTTTTCTAATATTCTTTATGGTCGACCTGCCTTTTACAAACCCTGATTGGTCTAAGTGAATAATTGAAGGTAATATTTTGGCTACTCTGTCTGCCAGAACTTTGGTGAAAATCTTAATATCCTGGTTTATCAGGGAAATAGGCCTGTATGACAATGCTAGGAGAGGGTCCTTCCCTGGCTTGTGAATAATTTTAATGTGGGCCAAATCGCTAGAGGGTAAGTTTCCCTTTCCCTCCAGTATATTTTGGAAAGTTTTTTGCAAGGGGGAAATAACTTTTTCTTGTAATATCTTGAAATACTCTACTGACATCCCGTCAGGTCCTGGTGCCTTGAAGCTCTTTAAATGACGTATTGTGCCCGTCACTTCATTTTAGAGTAATTGGGGAATTTATGTTGTCTAATTGTTCCTTAGTGATTGTTAGTAAAAAAAAAAAAATTTAAGAATTGCTCCCATTTTTTCTATGTCAATGCTACCCTTCTCAAAGTTTTTCATAGTAGGTCTTAAAAATACTGCTTATGCATTCTGGTTCCGTTGTTACTAACCCTTGTGTGTCCTTCATTTTGTCAATAGGTCTGTTGTTATTAAATCCTCTCTTGCGATTCCCTTGTAAACGCCATGCCTTGTTACTATAATTGAAAAACTTGACTTCTTTGGCGGTTTGTTTTTTAATTTCCTGTTTTTCTAACCAGATTTCTCATGCTGCTTTTTTTTTGCCCATAATTTTCTCGATTTTTTGGGGGGGAGTCAGTTGTTTTTAATGTTTTATATGCTTGCCCTAATTCTTTACTTACGACTGTATATGGAAACTTTTGTTCGCTTCTCTTTTATATCTATTGACATATGAGATTATTTGGCCCCTCATTACTGCCTTAGAGGCTTCCCAATACAAGGATGGGTTACATTTGTGTTCCTCATTAATGACTTTTAATTGGTTCCAGCAGTTGGGTAGGTATTTTTTTAAAGTTTTTGTTTTGGGCCAGGTAGTTTGGGAATCTCCAGATCTATTTGGGCCTTTTGTGGAGTAGCCCATTTCTATTTCCAGGAGTACACGGGCATGATTGGAGATTATAATTTCACTAATTTCTGTGTTTGAGACCTTGTTTCACATCCCCTCACTAATCAGTATCCCGTCTAGTCTTGAAAATGACGAATAGAACGAATATTCCCTTCCTGTGGGATTGAAGGTCCTCCTAGCGTCCACTACCCCTGGGGCATCTTTTACTGTATGTGTGACATGTTCTTTGTTTGTGTGTTGGTAGTTGGGGTATCTTTCTTGTTTCCTGACCTATCCATAAAAGTGTTCCATAAAAGTGACCCCTCCTAGGATCCGGTTGTTGCATTTACAGCAGAGACTGAGACTATTCTAACACAAACCAGTGGCAATCACCAAAAATACCAAGGTACACCCAGGTACATGCTGGGTACATGCCTAAAACTTGCCTTAAACTAGACCCATCATTTCTGCATTGTCTAATGGCCCATCGGATTAACAGCAGGGGTCCCTGGCTGTCCCATTCAAACTGAATGGGACTGCCAGGGACCCCTGTTGTGTTAATCCTATGGGTCATTAGTCAATGCAGAAATGCCTTAAACTTGCCTTAAACTAGCCAGGTTACACCCAGCACGTACCCAGAATGTAACTGGGCTAGTTTAAGGCAAGCTTTAGAATACTCGGTGTCTCGTCTGTATATCTCAGTATTTTTTGAGTTATATCCTTGAAATATTGGAGATTTTGATCTTTAGTCCCATTAATACTTCCAACATATAATCTTTTCCCAAACATTTGATTTTTATAATTGATAGTTTTCCCACCTCATCAGCTTCTGAGGCAACCACTTCTATAGGGATATTTTTATTAATTAGGGTAGCCACCCTTGCCCTTTTATGATCAGCAGGGGAAAATATACATTGCCCCACCCAATCTCTCTGTAATTTTGCTGATTCTTTTGCATCTAGATGGGTTTCTTTTTGGAAGGCTATGTCTACTCTTTTTCTTTTTAGATAGTTCAATATTTTATTACGTTTAATGGGATTATTGAGTCCTTTGACATTCCAGGTGGCTATTTTGACTGGCATTGCTGTTTTGTTTTTTTCTGTTACTTTATGCGGCTTCGTATGAAAGGTTTTGTTTCCAGTTGGTACAGTACAATTTGTATTTTGGGTCAATCCTGAGCCACCCATTGTTATCCTGAGAGATCTGAGTATTCTTGGAAGCCTTAACCTGAACAAGAACAATAACATCAATATTAACATTTCTATAAACAATAACTTTGTTAAACTTTTCCTTGTGTTGAACGTCACTTTTTTTTCCAGAGGAGCGGCCCTCAGCATCAATTTTCCCATTGACTGTGTTTATTAATATTTTTAATGGCCCACTCCTTTGGAGGATTCTTTACCTTGGCTTATGTCATTGATTCTGTTTATGGGTGCTGAAATCGTACTGGGCTTTTTTTTATTTTTTGCTTGTTAGCCCTTAGTATGGCGATTCATCTCACTGACATGTTATAACATCCCACAAATATAGCCCCCCTCCTCCTCCCCCCCCCGCATTAGAATATCTTAGATCTGTATTGAAAAGTTATTTCCACAGTCAGATGTCTGGCTGTGTTTTCTACAAATAAATGTGTAGCCTCCCCCTGTTCCTTCAGGGTTCCTTTGGTTGAGCACTTCTCCAACTCCATCCGAAAATCTAACTAGGGGCTTTTTGGCTATTTACTTGTCTGATAGCTATCATTTTAATATTCAGCTCATGATGAGGGGGAACAGGGGAGGGGGGTGGGGGGGGGGGGAGGGGGAGGGGAGGGGGGGAAGGGAGGAGATGGAGGGGGAGGAGAGGGGGGAGGGAAGGAGAGGGGGGGGAGAGAAAAACAGGAAAAAATAAGAGGCAGCCAGT
This sequence comes from Ascaphus truei, assembly GCF_040206685.1. Lineage (NCBI taxonomy): Eukaryota > Metazoa > Chordata > Amphibia > Anura > Ascaphidae > Ascaphus > Ascaphus truei. The sequence continues at coordinate 490,720,336 of NC_134483.1, read as the reverse complement.
AACTAGGGGGTTTTAGGTATTTGTCTAATATCTATAATTTTAATATTCAGCTCATGTGGATAGATGGAGGGGAAGAGGGGGGAGAAAGGGGGAGGGGAGAAGGGGGAGGGGATGGGGGGGACCAAACAGGAGGGGAGGAGGATGGAAGAGAAACATAGGAAGAAAATAAGAGTCAGACTGTATCTTTCTCTGGTAAGGCTCAGCTCCCCCTCCCTCATGAGCATCCCAAATCCCGACCCCACCTCAAGGCTTGTAGACCCTACCATTGGGGAGACCTGGGACCTGTCCTTCCATGTTATGCTCTTTTCTAGCACAAATATCCTGGTCCCGCACCCAACCCCTCCAGCACACCCATAGGTGGCTTGTAGACCCTACCATAGGGGAGACATGGGACCTGTCCTTCCATGTTATGCTCTTTTCTAGCACATATATCCTGGTCCCAGCACACCCATAGGGCCCAGCAATACGGGCAGGAGAAGGGATGCAGGGAGAGACCGGGTGATCCCTCCAATGGCACACTGGGGCCTCATCCCGGGGCAGCCCTCCCCCCCCCAGGACTTGACCCCAAAGCCTCCCAGGATAAGAATGGGCCAAGGAAGTCTGAAGAATCAGCAGCTGCTCCGCCTTCCGCTTCAGGTCTCTACATCCAGAAGAGGTCTGGTGGACGCTCTGACATCCCCTTCAGTGCACATGGTGCCTGCCTCCTCTCCCGACAGGTCAGTCGCGCAGGTCCTTCACTCCTGGGCCGCCGGTAGATTGAAAAGTGGCTCAGATGTCTCCTCCGGCCCCCACCCACCATCCCATCCCTAAAAATTCCTCCTCCCCCTCCGACCCACAAGTCGTCACCCAAAGGGCGGATGGGGGCGAGAGGCAACAGGACATCTAGGAGCCATCAGTGGTCAGGCAAAAAGCAGGGTCACATGGGACCAGGCCATTTGTTCTCTGGATCTCCAGTAGGCATATCTGCACCAGGTCTTCTCTCGCCCCCCCGCAGCCACCGGGGGTGGGGAGGATGTCTCATTTTTAGTCTCTGCCCTGGGGATCTCCTTGCCGCTCTGCAGGTTCGACCTCGACTCCCACGAACTCCTCTGCCTTTTCATGTTACGTGAAAAACGTTGTACCCTTCTCTGTAAATATTTTTAGAGTGGCTGTGTACGTCAGGGTGAATTTTAGTTTCTGATTGTTCTGTGTTAACCTGTCCAAACTCCCTTCTTTTTTGGGAGACCAGGATTCAAAAATCTTGGAAAATCATCAATCTCTTTCCCTCAAACTGAAATTGGTTCTCCTTGAAGGCTCGAATAATGTTCACTTTATTGTTAAAGTTGAGGAATCTTGCAATGATGGGTCTGGGCTTTGCATTTTGCTCCTCTTTAAGCAGACCCATTCTGTGAGCTCTTTCAACTTTAATGTGCTCCTCTTTACTTGTCAAGCCCAGTTTATTCGGCAGCCATTTTTGGCAGATGTTTAGGAGATCATTTTGCTTTCGGGTTTCTGGAACTTCTATTATTCGAATATTGTTTCTCCTGGAGCGCTTTTCTAAGTCATCCATTTTTTCTTCCAGGATTTTATTTTTCTTTAGCAAGTCATCCACTTTTTCGTTTAGGGGACTCAAGTTATTTTCTACCGCACTCACTCTGTTTTTAGCTTCTTCCACTCTGGAGGCATGTGAGGTAAGTTCCCCCTTAAGGTCATTTATTGCATGTTGTATATTTGCTGAGTTTATCTCCAGCGTGGGTAGCAGTTCTTTGGCTACTGCCTTGGCTATAGTTTCGTAATCTATGTTCTGTGAGGCGAATGGAGGGTTAGTTTCCTTAGTTTCCTCTGGAAAGTTTCCTTAGTTTCCCCTCTCCGGTCGGATCCCCTTCCCTCATGGCCATCGGCAACTGTGTGAATTTCTTTTGTCCCCTTGTTGATCCTCTGCTGTTTTGGGGCCATTTCTTCAGTTTTTGCTAAATATCTCTCCATAAACTGGAGTTTTGATGTTTACCCTTCGTTCTGGGTTGTTTTCAGGTATAACATTTTCTTTTTTTTTTTGCCGATATTTTGGAATTCTCCTAAGGAGCCAGTGGAGCTACTCAGAAGCGTGCTTCACTGCGCTGGCGCCATTCCGGAAGTCTCCAAGCTGCTAGCTTTAAGGGGAATAGAATTTAGAACACACCAACCTCCATTTTCCACTCCACCTTATATTTCCACTCTTTCTTCCTCTTAGATTGTAAAATCCACTGAACCAGTGTATGTCAATGTTGGTTTTTTTTTTTTTGTACAGTGGCAAGAAAAAGTTTGTGAACCCCTTAGGATTTTCACATTTCACATATTTCAAACCTAAAATGTTATTCAATCTTAATCTAAATCCTAATAATAGATAAAGATAACCTGATCAAACAAATGACAAACACATTATACTTTTCCAACATTTATTTATCAACAAATGATTCAACATTCAATATCCATGTGTGAAAAGTTGTAAACCTTTAGATTCAGTACATGGTAGCACCCCCATGAGCAGCAATGACTTAAACTAAGTGACATTTGAGGGCTTTCTTGCATAGACAGCTAGCTTCAGGTCCTGCCACAACATTTCCATGGTGTTTATGTCCGGACTTTGACTAGGCAATTCTAAAGCACGGAATTTCTTCTTCTGCAGCCTTTTTTTTTAGATCTGCTTGTAAGTTTAGGATCATTGTGTTGCTGTATGACCCACTTTCTGTTAATCTTCAGCTCACAGACATACAGTATGGCCTGACATTCTCCTCTAGAATCTTCTGATACAATGCAGAATTCATGGATGTGCCAGTGATGGCAAGCCGTCTAGGTCTTGAGGTAGCAAAGAAGCCCCAAACCATCACACTCCCACCACCATGCTTGATGGCTGGCATGAGGTTCTTCTGTTCGAACGCAGTTTTTGCCAAACATAACATTTCTCATTGAGGCCAAAAAGTTGTACATTTGAGAACATTGCTCCAGAAGTTTTGTGGATCCTCTACTGTACTATGTGCTCTTTGGCGAACTTCAAACGGGCAGTAATGTTCTTTTTAGAGAGCAGCGGTTTCTTCCTGGTTATCCTTCCATGAACACCATTCTTGTTCAGTATTTTTATGATAGTTGAGTCATGAACACTCAAATTAGCCAAGGCGAGAGTGGCTTACAGATCCTTGGATGTTACTCTGGGTTTTTTTGTGACTTCCTGGATGATTTGCCGGTTTATTCTGTTGGTACAACTCCTGGGTAGAGTGAATGTGGTCTTTAACTCCACTTGTCTGACAGTGGATTGGTGGAGTTCCAAATGCTTAGAAATGGTTTTGTAACCCTTTTCAGACTGATGAGCTTCAATAACTGAGTTTCAGAGGTCCTCGGAGATTTCTTTTGATTGTGGCATGACGTGCTTCCACACTGTCAGGATCGCCACCATGCTCCGCCCCCAGCACGCGTCACGCAGCTGTACTTCTGGCATTCACAGACCGGTATCTGTGCGCACGCAGCTGCGCAATGCTTCATCCGCGGAGGCGCGCTCCCGCAGAATCACCACGGCAAACACTCTCTCTGGCAGCGCACCCACTCTGCGCCGCGCTCCTTGTACGCGCGCATGCCGTGCGGCAACGAATGCTAGCAGCATCTGCTGTGTTACACCTGCAGCCAATCCTGCACTACCCTATCGGCTGGTGGCTTATGTGTGAGGTATCAGCTGCTGGTTCCTGATTGGTGTTTTCCCCTATAAATGCCTTACTGTTTCACTTTCACTTTGCTGAACATAAACACTGTTGTGCTGTGCTCGCTGCTTCCTGGATCTTGTCTGTTCCTGTGCCTTGCCTGACTCGTGTTGTGAACCCTGCCCCGTCCCTGGACCTGTTTCTTCTCTACCCTTGGACTTCAGCTTGTTATTGCACCCCCGCTCTCTCCTCTCCTCGACCACGGCTTCGGATAACGACCATTCTTCTCTCTCCAACCCCGTATCACGGCAAGTACCACGGCTCCCCGAACTCTCCTACCCCGACCCAGCTCCACGACTCCGACTACGCATTCCGGACCTGGCTCCGTGATTGTAGGGCGGCGGTTTATATACATCCCCCCCTCAGCCCCGGTCTAGTCCTGTTTGGGGTGAGCGCAGCGTGACAATATGTTCAGCCACACAAACATGGACCCCGCTGGGGTGGGTCAACGATTGGACAAATATGATGGGTGGTTTCAGGAAATCATCGGATCCTGTGCTCACAAGGACAAACAGCTAGATTACCTTAAGCAAGACCTAGACGCCCTATCTGACAGGGTCATGTTTCTTTCTGCTTCTACTACTAACCCCGCAGCATCTATACCTATTTCCACTTCAGTGGTCCGACTTTTGAACCACTATTACCTACCCCTAACCGCTATGCTGGGGATCCTTTGGGTTGTCGGGGATTCCTGAACCAATGTTCAATACAGTTCGAACTGCTCCCTTCTCATTTTTTCTCCAAACTCTCGAAAGTGCATACATCATTTCCCTTCTAACCGATGACGCCTTGGCTTGGGCCTTTCCGATCTGGGAGCAACGACCAGACCTGACCTCCGATATCAATCTCTTCACCGCGGAGTTCCAGAGGGTCTTCGACACTCCTTGTCACAAGGTAAATACCGCTTCTACGCTTCTCAACATTTCTCAGGGGAACCGTACTGTGGCCCGCTACGCGCTGGAGTTCCGGACCGTGGCCTGGCTGGAACGACGGCTGGAACGACGAGGCCCTGTCGGCTGTATTCTGGCAGGGGTTGTCCGAGCATCTCAAAGACAAGTTGGCGTCCCAGGACCGTTCCGGAGGACTTGAAGACCTAATGGCTCTTTGCATCCGCATGGATATGCGTCTTCAGGAGAGAAGAATGGAGAGGGGCAGACGACAACAAGGTATACAACCTTCTACCTGTCATCCAGCAAGACCCGTGCCTTCTGCAGCACCAACGCTAGACAAACCTAGGCAACTAGAAGGGACCAGGCTTTCATTTGGTGAGAGGCAGCGCAGATGACGTGCAGGTCTATGCCTATACTGCGGGAACAATGGGCACCTACTGGCCATCTGCCCACTGAGATCGGGAAAACATCACAGCCCACACCACAGTAAGAATAGGGAGAATCACGCTGGTCACCGCATCCTTACCTCCCGTGCAACCTTCCACCAGGATCAACCTCCCCATCACCATATCCGGAGAGACCTTCCGAGTCTATTAACAGACCTTTCTGGACTCCGGGTTGGGGGGAAACTTCATCGACCAAGGATTTGCGGAGAGACACCAAATACCCTTGGTACATAAGGATCGTCCAGTGGGTCTCGAAGCCATAAACAGTCGGCCGCTGCAACCCGCTTTCATCTCCTTTCAGACTGTACCCATCCAGGTATTAACCGGGGAGTCTCACTCCGTGACTTTACAATTGGACGCCATCCATACCCCCTCAGTGGAGGTCATACTGGGGCTTCCGTGGCTGCAGACACACAAACCCCTAATTGACTGGATGGAGTCTTTGCCTATCCGCTGGAGTCCTCAATGTCAGAAGCATTGCTTACCTCCTTCCAAGGCTTTTTGCGGGAGTGTCAGTACCTGAACAAGAAGGAGTACAACTTCCAGTAGAATATGAGGACTTCCGCGATGTTTTTGACAAACGACAGGTTGAGGAACTTCCACCGCATCGCCCATATGACTGCCCCATCAATTGTTGCCCGGTGCCATTCGGCCTAGAGGTTGCTCCTATCCACTGTTTCTGCCTGAGACTAAAGCTATGAAAGAGTACATTCAGGAGAATCTTCAGAGGAGCTTTATTCAGAAATCTTCCTCACCTGCTGGCGCAGGCTTCTTTTTTGTAAAAAAGAAGGATGGATCGCTCCGTCCTTGTATAGACATATCGCGGTCTCAACAAGATTACCGTAAAGATTCGTTATCCTCTTCCGTTAATCTCTGAACTGTTCGATAGGCTACAGGGCGCAAACATTTTTACCAGGTTGGATCTACGAGGGGCCAACAACTTGGTAAGGATTCGTCAGGGAGACGAGTGGAAGACGGCCTTCAATACTCGCGATGGGCACTACGAGTACCTAGTGATGCCGTTTGGTCTCTGCAATGCACCAGCCTTATTTCAAGACTTCGTTAATGAAATCTTCAGGGACCTGCTAGACCAACATGTAATCGTGTACCTGGATGATATTTTGATCTACTCCAAAAACATTCAGGAACATCCAGTACATGTGAAACAAGTTCTTCAAAGGCTACGGGAGAATAAGCTCTTTGCCAAACTGGAGAAATGCCACTTTTACCAGTCTTCAACCTCCTTCCTCGGTTACATTATTTTGGACACCGGACTCGCCATGGACCCCGACAAGGTCAAAGCAGTTACGAACTGGCTGTGTCTGTTATCTCTTAAAGCCGTCCAAAGATTTCTTGGGTTCGCAAATTAATAACGGAGGTTTATTCAAAGCTTCTCCTCTATAGTGACACCTATCACTGCTTTAACCCAAAAAGGGGCGGATCCAACACACTGGTCTCCCGAAGCAACCAGAGTGTTTGAAAAATTAAAGAAAGCCTTTTCTTCTGCTCCCATTTTGGTACACCCAGATCCACGGTTAACTTTCACCCTGGAAGTGGACGCCTCCGACGTAGGAGTTGGGGCAATATTGTCTCAGAGGAAAAACCCACAGGCCCACCTGCATCCATGTGCGTTTTTTTCCAAAAAAAATTCTTCTGCGGAAAGAAACTACGATGTAGGAAAACGCAAACTAATCATAATAAAGATGGCCTTAGAGGAATGGCGACACCATCCCGAGGGTAAGAGACACCAGTCACTATCCTGACTGACCACAAGAATCTACTCTACATTGAAGGTGCACGTTGCTTGGAGTCACGACAGGCACGGTGGTCCCTATTTTTCACCCGTTTTAACTTTCTTATATCATATATTCCTGGCTCCAAAAACATAAAAGCCGATGCACTATCCGGACAGTTCCTGGTCAAGGACAGAGCAGATGATCGTCTACAGACTATACTTCCTCTCGCAATGTATTTTGTCTGCCAACACCTTTGATGCCTTACCACACATTACCAGGGCTCAATGTAACATCCCTGTAGGCCTCAAGGTTCCAGAAGGACGCCTGTTCACTCCCACGAACTTCCATAGGAAAGTGATGAAATGGGGTCATGCTTTCAGGACCGCTGGTCATCCTGGCACCAGGAGAACGCCATACTGGTGGTCGTGGAACGCTTTTCAAAACAGGCGCACTTCATCCCACTTAAAGGCTTACCCAGTGCGCCTAAACTCTCAGAGGTCTTTGTCATGGAGATTTTCAGACTCCACGGTACTCCACAAGTCATAGTCTCGGACCAAGGATCGCAATTTATCTCCAGATTCTGGAGAGCCTTCTGCCAACGTCTGGGTATTTCACTTAATTTTTCCTCTGGGAACCACCCGCAAACTACAGTCATACCCCGCTTTAAGTACACTCACTTTAAGTACACTCGCGAGTAAGTACATATCGCCCAATAGGCAAACGGCAGCTCACGCATGCGCCTGTCAGCACGTCCTGAACAGCAACACCGGCTCCCTACCTGTACCGAAGCTGTGCGCAAGCGGGGAGACTATAGAGCCTGTTACAAATGCGTTATTTACATCAGTTATGCACGTATATGATGATTGCAGTACAGTACATGCATCAATAAGTGGGGAAAAGGTAGTGCTTCACTTTAAGTACATTTTCGCTTTACATACATGCTCCGGTCCCATTGCGTATGTTAATGCGGGGTATGCCTGTACTGTAATGGACAAACGGAAAGGACCAATCAGTCCTTAGAACAGTTCATTCACTGTTTTATCTCGGATTCACAGGACAATTGGTCTGATCTCCTCCCATGGGCAGAGTTTTCACATAATAATCTTAGAAATGAGTCCACTCAACAGTCCCCTTTCTTCACGAATTATGGATTCCATCCCTCGGCTTTTCCTTCCACAGTCTCCAGTTCGGGAGTTACCGCTGCCGAGGACAGAACCTAGTGCCTCCAGGACTCTTGGGAGAAAATTCAGGGGAACCTGAGACAAGCCATCAATATGCAAATGAAACAAGTCGATAGTCACCGTCGGGAGGTTCCATCTTTTACTCCTGGACAAAAGGTCTGGCTTTATACAAAGAATATTCGTCTCAAGGTCCCTTCACCCAAATTGGCACCCAGATTCATTGGCCCATTCGTCATTACGGAGAGGGTCAATCCTGTCACATACCGGCTTAAATTGCCAGCACCCATGAAGATTTCTTCCGCCTTTCACATTTCACTTTTGAAGCCATTTATCCAGGATCCCCAATCATCCATTCGAGACATGCCACCTCAGCCTGTTCTTGTGGAGGGTCAACAGGAGTTTGAGGTGCAGACAATCTTCGACTCCAGAGTATCAAGAGGGAAATTGCAATACCTCGTTCATTGGAGGGGTTTTGGTCCACAGGAACGTGAATGGATCCCTCGGGAACAGATACACACTTCCAGATTGGTCAGGGCTTTTCATCCCAGATACCCTTTGAAGCCTGCCCTGGGTCATCTGGAGGTCTCCCCTGAAGGGGGGGTTACTGTCAGGATCGCCGCCAGGCTCCGCCCCCAGCACGCGTCATGCGGCTGTACTTCTGGCATTCAGAAACCGCTATCTGTGCGCACGCAGCTGCGCAATGCTTCATCCGCGGAGGCACGCTCCCGCAGTATCACCACACCACACACTCTCTCTGGCGGCACCCCCACTCTGCGCCGTGTTCCTCGTACGCGTGCACGCCGTGCGGCAACAAACACTAGCAGCATCAGCTGTGTTACACCTGCAGCCAATCCTGCACTTCCCTATTGACTGGTGGCTTATGTGTGAGGTCATCAGCTGCTGGTTCCTGGTTGGTGCTTTCCCCTTTAAATGCCTTCCTGTTTCACTTTCACTTTGCTGAACATAAACACTGTTGTGCTGTGCTCGCTGCTTCCTGGATCTTGTCTGTTCCTGTGCCTTGCCTGACTCGTGTTATGACCCCTGCTCGTCCCTGGACCTGTCTCTTCTCTACCCCTGGACTTTGGCTTGTTATTGGACCCCCGCTCTCTCCTCTCCTCAACCACGGCTTCGGATAACAACCATTCTTCTCTCTACAACCCCGGATCACGGCAAGTACCACGGCTTTCCCGAACTCTCCTACCCCGAGCAAGTTCCACGACTCCGACTACGCATTCCGGACCTGGCTCCGTGGTTGTAGGGTGGCGGTTTATATACATCCCCACCTCAGTCCCGCGGTCAAGTCCTGTTTGTGGTGAGCGCAGCGTGACACACACATGTATGGTGAAGACCAAACTCACAAAGTTTCTTATCTTTACATACGGTGCACCCTCCCAAACTCGCACCTGAACATCTACCTAATTATTTAAACAGCAGATTCTAATTATTCCCTTTAATTTATCTGATAAAACCAGGGTTTAACTTACTTTTGCTCATATCCTGATTCTTCATTACTCATTATTTTCCAATTCATACATAATTTTGTTTACAAAAACGTGGAATTAGTTAATATAAACCCTATTGGATATTTAAGAAAAGACTGATTTTGGTTCAAGACAGTTATGATGGAAAAACTATGGAATTTCCTTAATTACATTGGGGTTCACAAACTGATTCTCGCCACTGTATGCACACATGTGTATATATATTTTATATAATGCCAACAGTGCTTTACAATTTTACAATGCAAAGTAATTTATTGTTTTCAGTGGTGTTGAAATGTAAATTCTCCCTAGTAAAAATCATCACAACATTTACAGAAGAACCACATGCCATTGTGTTCCAAGCTTCCCATACCTCTAAGCTGGAATCTGATAATGCAAACAACATGATCATAAATCAGAATTCTTCACTATTACTAGAAGGAAGTGACTATTTGCAGTAGAGCTGTTTGGCCTGTGGGTTACAGTAGCAAGTCTACTATATCACACTGGAGCCTTCAGGCACCATGAGGTTTATCTTTTAATAGAGGTTGTTCTCGCCAGGAAGAAAAAATACTCTATTAGACATCAGTGTTCCACTGTTTACGCTTATGGTACCGAAAGCCATTCATAAAATTGATTATTTCCTTATAGGTTAGTGTTCAGATAATTCTCCCACGATCACATGGCTATTATTCACTGTACTTGTCTGAAATGGAAACTGGTAACATTTGTTTTCAGTGTCATAAAAAAAAGCTAGCTCACAAAGTGCTCAACCATTATATGATGCATACACACCGCCATATATAAGCTAAAAAGCCTGGGAGCACATTTCCAGTGCTCTGGCTTGTACAAAATCCTTCAATTATTCTACAATTATTACATATATCTGGATATAATGAGGCACAGTTGATAAAAGGCAACCTGCTGAATATCACATGTTGCGGTTCATTGTTGAGTTAATGCTTAAGCTAACATCTTTAACTTCTTCACAGACAGAAAATTGGGAGTTAAAATGGCATCCCACTTATTTACATATGTTTTATGCAATTAAGTACATTGTCGACATGACCTAGAGAAGGGGTCTTCAACTGAGCCTCTGAGCCACTTGTGCTGAAGCTGGGGTATCCTGAAATCCTGACCTGTAGGGGGGGCTTGCGGGTTAAGGACTGGAGTTTAGCACAATTGACCTAGAGTATAACAATTCCACATTTGTACAATTTTATTTACAATTCAAACACAGGCTTAGGGCTGACATTTTTATTATACCGGAAAAAAATAAATATATATATATATATCATATATATAAACATATAACTACTACAGTCATACCTAACATTGTCATAAATTGCAGAGCAGGCAGAGATGGAATGTTACAGTGATTCCATAAAATTATTGTTATAATTATTATTCTGTTCACATCTCATAAGAGGATGTTTACCAAATACAAGTCCTTTATATTACTATCAGCGTAAATTTATTTTAGATGTAAATCTGACTCAAAGGCAACTATCCTTTTTTTTTTTTTGTAATTCCTTTTATGAATTATGATGCTCTGGGTGTGCTGAAACAGGACTAAAAACGTGTGAATGTCTCACAATTCGCTTTGCAAAACAATGTGCAAGTTATTCAAGATATTTGCATGTTGGCAGATATTTTCATAAAGCTTTTTAGGGTTGTGCAAACTGGGGGTCATGAGATTATCTGGGGGGGCGGGCGTGCGGCACTTATTCCCCACAGCATTCAAATTAAATGCAGCGGGATGGCGCAAAGACTCTGTAACTCCCTTACCTGATCTCTGGCGGCTTCTGGCGATTCGTCGCCATGGCAACACAGTGTCAAATGACACCGTGGGGTCACTAGACATCGCGTTGCCATGCCAACACAACGTGACATTATGTCGTGCCATCAGAAATCCCAGTGACATGGTAAGAGGGGGAGGTGCGAGCAGGATGTGGGGAGGGGAGGCAGGCGAGTGCAGGCTAAAAAGCCTGAGCTCCCCAGTGCTATATATAGGCAGTAGGTTACCTTGCACACACTGAGGGATTGAGGCCTGTTGTTCAGTAGGATCCTCCTCCTGGTTTAGAGACAGTCACATGTGGCGACTGTCTCTAAAAAAATCCCATTTCAGTGGCTTCCAAATTTTTGATCGCTCCGTCGCGCTTACTATAAGCGCATGCAACATATTCAATGGATTTGTTTTGGAGCGACGTCACGTCGCCGTCGCCAGGCACTATAAGTGCAGCCTAACTGTCACTGTGTAAAGTGTCTCTTTGAATTCAGTGATGGTAAAAAAGAAGTTCTCAATCCACCTCTCGGTACATACTCTTGCACACATTGCAAAGTATGTCCAAAAATGAAAAATGGCAAACAATTTTGCTCATTCAACTCTGGTTTAAACTATAAAATTAAATCTTTTTTGAATTGCAACTCCACATTTGTTAATTACCTACTGCAGTGTGGATGTGGCCGACAATATGTCGGGAGAACAACTAGATGTTTAAAAATCAGAATTCTAGAGCATTTACGTCTTATACGAATAGGTGATCAGAATCACCCGGTATCCAAGCACTTTTGTAATTGTCCACAAGGCAACATTAACTCCTTTTCATTTCAAGGAATTGAACAAATACCTGTCCCTCCAAGAGGTGGAGACAGGACAAAATATCTAGATAGACGTGAATCCTATTGGGTTTTTACCCTTAGAACTAGAATACCCCTAGGTATGAACACAGAATGGGATTTAAGTCACTTTTTATGATTATTAATGATTATTTTTGTTTAGTTTCAATGAATTCATATACAATCATTATAACGAATATATCATACACAATCAATTTCAACTCACCTTTTTATTAAAAAGGTTATTCATCAATTATAAAATTATTAATAAAAAACTTTTTATAGATTTTTCATAGATTCTTATTACAAACCTCTTTCCATAGAAATGTTTCTATAACTCTTTTTCTATAACTCTTATTGTTTGATTATATTTAGTTATAATTTGTTGATATTCTTAAGCATCATCATGGAATCCCAATCTGTGTTCATGTCCCAATTAAAATACTGAGACATAACAAATTGGGTATTACAGATCTCCTCTCCTAGATGAACTACAAGTATAAAATGCACATTGTACTTTAAGCTTTACTATTCCTTAAACTTTTTCGATTATCATGTGATATTATCGCATACACATCTACTCTATAAGCTTCCATGAACTAGCAAGGTTCTATTTCTGTCCCAGGAACGGTTATATTATTATGATTATATCCTTATTCATTACTATTTTCACAATGTATTGTTTATTCCATGTAAAAATATTAGATCTTTATGGTTATAAATATTATACCAAGACTGGGAGTCTGCGATTTAATTATCCAGTGAGTCTCTTGTTTATATTCTGTTTAAAGGAATCGTATTGCCAAGCCATTTTTTGTTGTTTTTATTACTGTTTGTCTATTAGATCACGTGACATATCCCAGCCAATGGAGATGGACGTTGCGTCAACGTGATTGGCCTACGTGCCGCACGCTGATGACGTCATCCCTATGATGCGACGGAGTTCACGTGGCAGCCCCTGTGTACTACCTGATGCACCCTGGTCCATGGGAGTGTGCGTCACATAGCCGCGACTGCTTGCAGCTGCCGGCGCATGACGCCGCAACCCATTGGATTAGAAGTGCCTAAGGTGGGTATAAATAGGCGGTTATTTTACTCTTGCTTCACCTTGATAAAGTACTATTGTACGAAACGCGTAGGTGCGTTCTATCTGTCCTATTTTTGTACCCTGTATGTGTTTGCTGGCTTAATACAATTTTGATACTACTGCGGAGTGGCCTGGTCTTGTTTTCCCTGCTTCACATTGCAGGGCGTCTGAAGCTGTGCTCTATCTGCACCAACCACCCTCTTGGATTCATCATTGGATGGATTGCACGCTATTGATCCTGAGAGTGCCCCATGGATGAGCAGGTAAAGTGCCAATGTGCCTTATTCAAATCCTGCTGTTTAATGGACATAGTTCCTTTTTCATTATACTGTCAGGGTGATTACTGTGTACATCCCGGTGGTTGTCTCAACTGACTCCACTTGTCACTTCCCCTACAGTCATTACGCAGTTATTGCATTATTGAGGGGCGCTCCGTCATCGTCAGACCACCAAGTCAATGGTCTCATCATTAATATGTTATAGGAGGTTACCGGTTCGATTTTGAGCACCACATATACCACATCTCACTGTGTAAAATCAGTCAGTAATAATCATCAGCAGCAGTCCCATTCTGATTGTGGAGGCAGGAGCTGTATAGTCATCTCTCATCACTTGTCCTCTATACAGTGCACGTTATCGCCTTTTTTCTTCATGTTATGGATACGATTACAGCTAGACACTGGGGATAAATCGCTGCTCAGCATGGTAGTTACAAGCACTATCTGGCTACAAACAGGTTGCTTTAGGTTGCTTAGACTCCAATTCCCTTCCATATATAGTATACCACAATATCACTAACTACCATCTCGTACTCCAATAGACTAATGGTGTATTGCTGTGTGCTTGTGCTCTAATTATGATATTTAAAGTAAAGAAGTTACATATTTAGTTTCTAACCCTTGTTGATATATCCCCCTGAATGCTGATTATTTTGACCCCCTGCTGATATTGGACTATTTATGAACGATGGTTCATGCAAAGCAAATTCAGGAAGGATTTTCTTTTTTCAGGTACAACAGGTCCAGTAGAGGATCTGCAATCTGCTTACCTGTTCTGGTAGAAAAAAAAGGGGGAAAAAAAAAAAACTACGACACACCACCAATCCAAATAACAAAGAACAGGAGTTAACCTCTTCCTCCTTATTTGGATTGGTGGGGCGTCGCAGTTTTATTTCTCTTTTTTTTCTTCTAGAGCAGCAACATTGCAGACGGCACACTGGAGGAGTCTGTTTCTGTCCTGTCCGGATCGATTTAGGAGGACAAGGACTAATTTCTCACAGAGCAACCGGGAGTCACTTGGTGAAGTCAATTTTGGGGAATTTATGTCAGAAAAGAATGCTGGGCGTCATTTATTTCAAGTTCCTGGACGTTGCTAACTCTGAGTCAGTGAGGCCAGTAGGCGCCATCTTATTATTACCAATCATTATTGAATCCCCTCAGACTGACACCCTCCCACATCTGTGATATATGATATTTCATTGGACTGAATCAAGTTTCTTCGTATATATATATATATATATGTGTAGAGGTATCATAAAACACGTCCACACCGGGGGAAGGACAAGCACAGATAACATTTCAAGAGACACTGTTTTTAAGTATACCTTTTGCTTGCTTCATTCATTGTAACATCGCCGGAAGAAGAGATCAGTGTATCTCGAAATCTTGCACAAATAAAAGCATTTCGTTAGCCACAGAACGGTATCATCTATTTATTTTTTGATTATATATATATACACATATAGAGTGGAAACTTTGTTAGTCTCTCCCCCTCTCGTTGGATTACTTTTTGGAGCCCCAGTTTCCCACGGACTCTATGCTTACCTGTTCTGGTCTACTTCATTTGCACCTGTAGATTCTGGAGTATTCTGGTCATTACTTTACTTTGGCCTTTAGTAGAACTGGCTCTCTATCCTATTAAACATGTTATTATTATAATCTCAATTTGGTCCCAAGTAGGACACTTTAGCCTATTTAATATTTCACTGTCATTGTTTGTTAACTTTTGTCTTACGTGGGACTGACCCTTTAACCCATCAAACAGGCTCTCTATTAATGTTTCCATGTTGAGTGGGTGGCAGAGCGGCATTGTGTTTGTGGTGCCCTGCAATAAATAAAAGCTCCTCTTGAACAGAAGACAGAGGCCCAAACTTGGGTGGTTTGAGTCCTGGTTCAAGTACTGATCAATTTTCCCCTATCAAAGTTTGCAGGCAAACTAATCTCTGGTGACAACACAATTGGATGGATGCATATGTATTCCAAACACTCGTCACGTCCAATGCACTTATACTTGACTGAAAAAGAAGGAATCTGCCATGACTATGTTTAGTTTTGACATCGTCGACCAACAAAAATAATTAAATAATCTGTAAAATGTGACATCTCCGGGTTGTATGACAGGACAGTAATAGACCAGGAGAAATAAAGGAACAGCTTGCTACTTTAAAATAGCAAGACATAAATGTGATTAGGGAACACTTGCTGTTTAGGGACTAGCTAGAGGTGAGTGGGCACTAGTTCATTTGGCAAAAACTCCCACTATCTTATTAAGAAATTTGCAAATCGGGCAATTGGAAGAATCTGAAATGAAACTCTTGATCTGAAAATCAAGCTCTACCAAACATGTGTTTTTTCCCCCATTCTTGACTGATGAATGATACTTGGTCTCAATATACTGTACATGGTAACCACACCCCAACTTTACACTATCACCCAACATGTTATATGTGCGATGATAAAGGAGGGGTCCATGACATCTGAGTCATTGAATCACAGGCAGTAATTAGCAAAAAAATACTTTAATTCTTTGACTGCATCAAATAATAACATTTAGTTTACTTAACATTATCAGACGTCATTTGCAATGTGCCAAAGCATTCCATAAATTCACAAAGTATGGAGAGGAAAAAGATAAATGGAAGCGGTCAAAGAACAGAATAACCTAATAAACCAAGGACCAATACAGCACAAATGTTTTTTAGAAGCACTGATTTATATCTATTTCATGCCATTACAATTTTGGTATTCTGTTCTACAAACCACAATGCAGAAAATGGAATGAATTTGGGTGATGTATTCTGTAACAAAAATTATCTTGTATCATCTCCATGAACCAGGTAATATCACACCCAGTTGCACATTCAGTGGAGCTCAATTAGAATTTAGTTGGCAACTAAACCATGTCCTTTGAAATCTGACTGTTTCTGTGCTTCCCAGTGCATTGCATATTTGATTGAAAAATAAGTTCCTTAGTTTAGAAAATGGCTACACACAGTACAGTAGCATGATTTCCTGACTCATTATACTTGGAGACCTTGTAATGAATATGTTCATTGTGTGTGTATATGTAGCTATATATGTGCCGGCTGTGCATTGGATTATATATATATATATATATATATATATATATATATATATATATATAATCCAATGCACAGCCGGCACACCATATGCAAGTAAATAAGTTTTGGTGCTTATCCCATAAAGCAATAACAGACCATACGATACCGGTAGCAACACGACATCAAGGGACAGCACGCAGGTAAGTAAATCAAAAATGTTCTATATTTGATAGAAATTTTTCGTAGTGTATAGGTGGTCACTGCAACAGGAACTCAACCGCAAACGTGAATAGTTAAAATCAGCTTTATTAAACTAGAATGCTGCGCATCACAGAGATCACTCTGACGCGTTTCGTTCCTGTGTGGAACTTTATCAAAGAGTAAAGGTCTCTTACACTGGAGTCAGATATATACATGGATTCTTATCCTGATTGGTCAACACTTAATTGTAAACAGGCAATGGCAATCAGTGAGTTGTGTAATTGATGTTGGGAGGATCCTGTACAGACTGCAGTGTGTGTGATTAATCAACAACATTGGTAAAAGTGACAAGTAAAAAATACAAAATAACATATAAATTAAAATCACAAACAGTGAATTGCAGCATCTATGATATCATAATATACCATATACAGTAAAAAT
This sequence comes from Ascaphus truei, assembly GCF_040206685.1. Classification (NCBI taxonomy): domain Eukaryota; kingdom Metazoa; phylum Chordata; class Amphibia; order Anura; family Ascaphidae; genus Ascaphus; species Ascaphus truei. Next base: position 490,703,207 of record NC_134483.1, on the reverse strand, counting down.
GAATAAGGGTTTAAAGAATCATTGAATCATAACATTATAATTCTATGGAGAATGACAATACAATTTTGAAAGCTAATGTATGAAAGGCACAGAAAGTACCAACTATAGAAATAAATGCAACTATACATTATTATTCATAACTCGTGGGGAAACATATAGAATTGAAATCCAATGTATATATTAAATTGTAATGGTAGAAAAATGCATGAGATGTACACAGATACACCCCCCCAAAAACTCTCCGTCTGGTTACCCCATAAGGAAGTGTTTCAACTCCCAGTCCACGTTGATTCCATGGGGATGGAGAGTTTCGAGAGTGTATATCCAATACATCTCTTTTTGGTTAAGTGCATTTTCCCTGTTCCCACCTCTAGGGTGACATGGTATGTGTTCTATGGCTTTAAAGGTGAAATGATTCAGATTTCCTGCAGAACATGTAGAAAAATGTCTGGATACCGGGTGATTTAGATCTCTTTTTCTAATCAACCGGACATGTTCTGCAATTCTGGTTTTGAGGGGTCTAATAGTACGCCCCACGTACTTAAGACCACAGGTACATTGTAGAACGTATATTACATGGGTAATATTACAATTGAGAAATGTTTGGATGTAATATTTATTGCGATCTTCATTATATAGAATGTATCTTGTCTGCACTGCGTATCTGCACATGGAACAATGACCGCACTTAAAGAAACCTTTAGGTATACTTCTAACATTGGAAACATTGGAACCGGATTGAAACATGCTTGGAGACAAATGAAAGGCCAGTGTTTTGGCTTTGCGGTAACAAAATTTTGGACCATTTTTCACAATATCACGGAGGTCATTATCCAGTGACAACGTGTGCCAATGTTTGGCAATAATGTTACAGATCTGCTGTGACTGACTATTAAATGTACTAATAAACATAGGACTTTTCACTTTTTTAGAGACTAATGATTGATTGTTCTCAATTTTGGTTTTGCAATTTCTTGCCTTTTTGCGTATTAGTGTACTTCTATCAATAGAATCAGCTCTATTAAATGCAGCGGTAATGTCCTGAGTGGAATAACCCCTCTCTAGAAATCTGCTGGACATTTCTATAGCCCTCAGCAAAAAAACCTCAGGATCAGAGCAAATTCGCTTTAACCTCAAAAATTGGGCCCCTGGGATGTTTTTGATCAAAGATCTTGGGTGACAGCTTTGAG